>NW_027117492.1:0-128243 GCF_038497645.1 Lipomyces chichibuensis
AGTGTAAAAATTATTTTATGGGTACGGGAGGGTACTGCCGAAATGGCTATTTTTGATATTATGAAAAGTTTGGTGGCCATTTTTGATATTTGCCCATTTATTAATTAGTTCCCGTCTTTTTATCTATAAACCCTAAACCACTGAGTTTAGGGTTTTGTCTGGGAACGGGCCAAGTTGCTGCCAGGGTGGGAATACTGATTGTAATGATCAAGGCAACTTGCGAGCTGACTATTGCGTTAGGTCATTAAAATGCTGCCAACGATAGTTGGGATTTTGAGCGGCCATTGAGTCGGCCATGCGGAGTAGAGTGCCATAACGGTCCCTCACAACAGTACCGTCAGTGAATGCTCTCCTTGCATGGTTAATTTCAAATTCAAGCCTGAACAGCCGGTTCAGGGCGCTGTCGATGTAAGGTTAATGAGGTAGACGAAATTAGAAAGATAACGCTATTATACGTCGTACTATTATACAAATTGCCATCATTGTTTTACTCATTCCCATTGACTCGTTGCTCGTCACCATGCCTATCCGCGTATAAAACGTAATTCACTGACTCTATCGGCAAATCCCAGACCCCGTCCGAGCTTTTCCACAAATACTTGTCATCTGTCGAGATAACGGCGTACTCATCGGTAATTGTGCACAGCTGGTTTAACTCCGGTGTCAGGACCTCGACATTGTAGCTCATGAGCGCAACATATATGTACACAACTAGCATGACAATAAAAGATGGCACCGCAAGTGCCCACCATCTCGAAGGGTAATAGTATATTTTTAAACTATGCAGAACAGATTGAGGCAGAAATGCCCATAATATGTAGACGATGAATGCAAATGTGCTGGAAACGTACAGCGCGAAGCCGAAGTATTCGCGTTCCGGAGGGACGGCGTCACCGCCTACGGTGACATCTGATTCTTTGGCAAGTTTATCGCCTTCGGGGATATCTGTGTCAGACTCGGAGATTGTCGAAGGGGTGCGCGTAATTAGTGCGCGAGGTGAACTGCGCCCGGAAGCAAAAATTGACGAAAACGCACTACTCGCAGGCTTTTTTAGAGGCTGGTGTTGACAAATTAGTACAATATAATTTGTCATCACACAAGTATTTACAACATACAGCGGGCGGGTGATTGTAAAAAGGCGGCTGTGGTGGTTGAAACTGCCAGAGACTCGACGAAGAAACAATCTGACGTGGGCGCCTTCTGATGGAGGCAGACGATTTGCTGCGCTTCATCAGAACCACGGCCTCACGGCTTGGAGGCGTAGACGGTGGGTTCGACAATTTGAAGCAACGGCCGCTGGCTTCGAATCCGCACTATGATGACATCCACGGTGTTGGTGATGCCAGCCTCGTCAAAAGAAGGGGGAGGGGAGTTGGGGGGGGGAGGTTCCGACGATGTATGATGAATCGTCGATGGAGAGAAGTTTTAGGGTTAGCAACCCACACGTTGCTTAAGCTCGAGTCAATACCCAATTAGCGATTCCTCGTCGACTGCTACAAATGCCAAAGAGTAAACTGTGAGCTTTCTCCCTAAGCGGAAACGGACTGGCAGCAGTCGATCATAGACTCAAATTGGCGATTACAGTGCTGGCGTAGCATATAGCTTTGGTAAAATATCATTTCATTTCAATGCTTAAAGGTGATGCTAACCTCAGATTGTGCACAAGTGCGACTAAAGACGTTTAGCGGAAGAAATTGTACCAGAATAATAGAGTTTTATTCCCCGGAATTCTGTATCGGGCATCGTATCTAGTTACATATCTCCTCACTACCCAGGCTTCGGCAGCCGAGCTTTTATACCCACCTTCTTTCGCGACTAGTCATATTTCAGATGATGGAAGAGTCATATGTTTCCAAGACAGAAGATCAAGAAAGCAGTCCTGAATCTGCAGATATTAGCGCTCGGCAGGATGACAATGTGGCCCCAATCGTTGTTTCGGGTCCGGAACAATTTCACGCCGATGTGGTAGGTTATATAGCCATGGTCCTAGCAGTTTGTTTAGTATGAACGTATGCTAATATTTACATGTTGCTATGTAGAGTGAGGTGGAAGTATCAATGGAGGTTTCCGAATCAATTGCCTGCGTGGAAAGCACGACTGCTAAGTCTGAACAAGAGCCCGTAATTGTTCCGTGTGATCGGTCAAAATTGGAAGAGCGGTTTCCACCATCGACAATTCCAGGTACATCTACGGAGCATCTAGAATCGACTGTGGTAAATGTTACCGAGTCAATGGCGAATATTGAGGTTGGGCCGGAAGAGTCTGCTACAGTTACCCTTGAAGCTGCAGCCAATAATATTTTCGACAGCGAGCTACAAGCCAAAACAAATGAAGAAACAATATCATCAACACAGACCATGGCTCCAGTAAAGACAAGTTCGAGAGCTACACAACCCTCTCTCGAGTCGAGCGTGTTCAAAGTCAAGTCAATTAAGTGGTACGATCCGTATGGCCAGACACGAGAGTCCCCCATCGTCCTGCAGAACAAAAACGGTCCATGTCCTCTACTCGCGCTAGTGAACACATTGATTCTCTCTACACCACCTGGCCAGGATTCTCCGTTATCACGAATATCAACTACGCGTACCGAAATTAATGCCTTGTATCTCCTTGAGCTTCTCGGCGATCTCTTACTAAGCTCAAACGTTGCAGAAATTACCGATGTCAACAATGTCTTATCACTACTACCAAGCCTACATACTGGTTTAAATATCAATCCACGGTTTGACGGTACGTTTGAGGAGTCAGAGGAATTGGCCCTATTCCGAGCGTTCGAAGTCGACCTGGTTCATGGATGGGTTTCAAATCCAGATGACAGCTACGTACACAACGCTCTAATGAAAGCAGCTTCATATGAAGGAGCACAGAGTATATTAGTTGCCATGTCGGAGCTATCCACGAAATTGGACAAGGGTGAACCGTTAACTGCCAACGAACTACTAACGATGGAGTACGGTCGCATTATAGAACATTTTCTACACCAGACGGCCACACAGCTTACTACATTTGGTCTCAGCTTCCTGTCAGAATTATTATTGCCAGGATCGCTTGCGGTGTTTTTCAGGAATGACCATTTTTCGACGGTATATCGGCATCCAGATTCCAAACAGATATTCATGCTGGTAACGGATGCCGGATTCAGCAGCCATAAAAATATAGTTTGGGAGTCCTTGAATGATTTAACCGGATCAAGTAGCTTGTTCTTTAACGGTATGTTCGTACCAAGTGAGTTTGGCGATTCGGAACCCGACAAGAAGGACCAAGTACCGCAAGTCCATGTCGATAGCCACGACGACCGCCGGACCACAATCCCTTTGGCTAATCATGATGGCGACTATGCGCTGGCTATAGAGCTACAAATGAAGGAAGACAGAGAATTGGCCCTTCAAGAAGCTAGACGAGAGGAGGAAGACGCACGCCGCTCAGCACGCCGAGCAGATCGGCGGACCAACCCCTCGTATCCACAACGTACAGCACAATTTGCGCCAACACAGCCCTCGCAACACGGTTCGAGCTCAAGAGGGAGTGCGGCCGGGAGTACTTCGGAGAGAAGGTCATCCAAGCCGCTTATGGTACATGCGGCTTACGGTCAAGAAGCAAGAGATTTACTAAATGAGTTCCAACCAGGGACATCCAATGCGTCGTCGTCGGGAAATGTTAGTCGCCATTCAAGCAGTCGGCCTGTTGCGACTTCGTCGTCGAGTAAGAAGAATTCGTCTGATAAGGACAAATGCATAGTGATGTAGATACTGCAGATCTACTGATCCACACAATTTTTATTGGCCCTGAGACTTTTTTTGTTGTGGTATTCGTGTATTTTCGGTGTCATGGAATTTACTGTAAATATTAGAAACTAGAGTTCTCAATACATTATGCTAATTTCTATATGGTACATGTGCATATGTGAATATACAGATTACCTAATCGGGCACGTCAACTGCTCGTATTCTAAACCGCTCTTCATAACCCCTATCATACCACTCGTCTGAAGATTCTCTGAGCCGCCACTGGACAGGCGGTATTCAATCTCAGCTAATCCCATAACCCATTCCGTTCTAGTTATTGGTTTAACTTGAACCCGTTCGATCTCCTCAAATAGTCCCTGCAATATGTCCGCAAGTGCGAGCCCATTGGTTTGTTTAATTTTTCTGACCGTTCTCAATGCAGTTCCCCACTCTTCGCTCATTATTGTATCCATTATCAGTCTTATATCAGCCGGCCTGGGATTGCCGACGCACTCATATATGTCCTCTTCCGAGACCGGGATCCCTTCAGCCCCCGAATCGTCCCGCGCAACATGACACGCTTGTAACACATTCAAAGCGCGACGCATGTCACCTTTCGACAGAGACAATAAGGCATTGAAAGCCTCGTCAGAAATACAGACGTTTTCTTTCTCGATCACGAATTGTATACGTTTACGGATCGAACTTTGTGGGATCGGCGAGAATCGAAACCGGGTACAGCGAGACTGGATCGCGGGCGCAAGCTTGTGGATATAATTTGCCAAAATGCAGAACCGCGTGTGTGTCGTATATTTTTCCATGACTGGCTTTCGTTAGAAACCACTAAAAAACCGAATCCTACAAGAATAACATACTCCGTCGCAGCGCATTTTGAGCAGCGTTGGTCATAGCGTCCGCTTCGTCAAGAATAATAAGCTTGAATCCTTTACTGAACATTTGGCGAGTTGATGCAAAAGTCTTGATCTGGTCGCGAACGACGTCAATCCCTCGCTCGTCTGAGGCGTTTAATTCGAGGACCATGTTTTTGAAATTGTGGCCATAAATTTCCCTTGCGATCGCCAATATCGTGGATGTCTTGCCGGTACCAGGTGGACCGTAGAATAGCAAATGCGGGACTTTATTAGAAGATATAAACGTTCGGACTGTGAACCAATTAGGTTTGATCAACAGCAATGGGACAGAATTTGTGTACTTGTCGATATAATGCTTTCATGACCAGCAACGTCGTTTAGATTACTCGGTCTATACTTTTCGACCCTGTAGAAGCGTTAGGCGTAGCATAGAGGCCCTCTGGATGGCGATCTTACCATGGCAAATTGTCATCCACTTTTCCCAAGGCGCTCACGGCGGACGCTTTTCCTTTGTCGAGTGTGATCGCCGGTGGATTATCAATAATCATTTCCATGTCAGACATCTTGAATGGCATTTACTAGAATGTCGTAAACTCCATGTAAAATATGGCAGGATCTTTGCAGCAGACGGTTATTAGTTAGTGGCAGCAACTAATGCGCGTCTCGATGTCTCTCGACGCGTCGCGCGTACACTAATTACTGGACTACTTATGGCAAATCATGACAAAACCCTAGGCCACAGCTGAGCCAGGTCAACAATCGAATTGTCTTTTAGCTCTGCGCCTGACAGTACAGCCTGATGCTCGATTGACAACACATGTTACTACGTAAAGACACCGGAATTACAGTTCTGTGATGAATCGTGTTCCATTCTAGTGTAGCCAGCAACCATGCAATTTCAAGAGCCTTGCTACCCGAGCTGGGCGGGCTACCAAACACGAATCTACAGCGCGCTTCTTCCACCGAAATTGTTTACTGATTCATCCCGATGGGAATCAGAAGCTCGGGCTTGCATGCCATCCCGCAATTACAACTATATTTATGGTACAGCGGGTCAGGGCCGTACGCAGCGCGCCAACCTTGACGCCTTTTTGCGATATCGATTTATCCCACATGTGCTTTCCGGCGCAACCGTGCGTGATCTATCAGTAACGCTCTTTGGGAAGAAGTTTCCGTCACCTATTCTTGTGGGACCGATTGGTGTGCAGTCGATTGCTCATCGACAAGCTGAAGTCGCGTCTGCAAGGGCAGCTGCAAAGCTAAATGTCCCGTTTATTCTATCGACCGCGTCAAGCACGAATATGGAGACCGTTGCAGAAGCTCATGCAGCTGCAAGCGTATCTGTGGATGGTACTGAGTTCACCAAGCCAGATCGTTGGTATCAATTATATTGGCCAAAGGACGACAAGTTGACAGTCTCGCTATTGCGACGCGCGGAGATATCAGGATTCTCGGTTCTTGTCGTGACACTGGACACATTTTCTCTAGGATTCAGACCTGCTGATCTCGACGAATCGTATCTACCATTTATTTGGGGCGAAGGCTGTGCCATTGGATTTAACGATCCCGTGTTCAATGAGAAGTGCAGCAATAAACTTGCGGGGCCAAAGCTATCTATATTCCAAAAACTGAAATTGCTGATAGAGAAATCTGGAGGTAGTATTAGCTTATTTTTTGCTCTGTTGTGGCGCCATAAACAAGTCTTCAAGTCATTGGCCTGGATTGCGGAAGTGTACTCTGGAACCCACAAGACATGGGAAGATCTCAAATTACTACGTGATAGCTGGAATGGTCCTATTGTTTTGAAGGGAATTCAAAGCGTCGAGGATGCACACCTGGCCATTAAGCATGGAATGAGTGGAATTATCGTATCTAATCACGGTGGTAGACAGACAGACGGTGCTATCGCGTCGCTAGATGCGCTGGAAAAAATTACCGCTGATGAAGAAGTGAGACAGTCCAACCTGACGATCATGTTTGATTCCGGAATACGAACAGGATCAGATATTCTGAAGGCGTTAGCGCTAGGTGCAAATGCAGTTCTTATCGGGCGACCGTACATATACGGCCTTGCTCTTGGTGGGCAAGAAGGGGTGGAGCATGTGCTCAAGTGTCTTCTGGCAGATGCCGATATTACAATGGCAAACTTGGGCCGCAAGTCTATTGCGGAACTTGATAGGAGGATACTTGATCTAGAGATTGTTGAAGGTTCCTAAATCTGATTCTGCTACGAAATCAATTTTTGTTTGCCCGGCTTAATTCTTACATGCTCCGAAAATAGTAAAACTCATGACTTTAAATCTATGTGTAATTATTGAAATAGTAAATGTCATCCATTTGTCAATTGCTCATATATTTTACGAACGAGCCTGACGCGCATGGTTTGTTGATAAGGCTCCATATTCAGCCAACGCGTCGCGCGGGCGAGGAGATCCCTTACCGGCTAGCTGTCTCGCTCCCAAGAAGAATCATCATTGCAGTTACCGCCAATGTGCACAGGATGACCGATCTTTCGCATATATGTCCGTCGTTTTCGCATAATGAATTAACTAATTCAATCTTGTCGTCAATTGACACAGCAAATTTGACAACCAGCGATCTCCTCACCCTCTCACTCGATGCACTCGCAAAGCGCACAGGTCGGAATGTTGTAGATCTGCGTCGATTTCTCGATATTCTTATGCGCGAGTTAATGCCGCCAACACCTACGCCATTGCTAGAGGCTATGGACAGACAAAAATTTATATCAACTGGTGATGAGTTATTAGATAAAGTACTCGGCGGGAGCGGACTGGCCACTGGTTGTATCACTGAGTTTGTAGGATCCAGTAGTGTCGGCAAGTCACATATTTTAATGCAATTATGCTTGACAGTACAACTGTCACCCATACATGGCGGAATAAGACGAAAAGCAGTATATATATCTACAGAATCAGGACTTGAGACGCGACGGTTGAACCAACTGCTGTTTCATCTCCGGAAACGGTATCCTGACGAAGTATCGAATCTCAAAACCGAAAACGTTCTGTACATTACATGCGGAGACTTGGAGGTACAAGAGCATGTAATACGGTATCAATTACCATTTCTAGTGCGCACGCAAAATATAGGGCTCATTGCCCTCGATAGCATTGCAAGCCATTATCGAGCAGAACACGGCGAACAAGGTAGAACGAGCCTATACCAGAGGGGAAATGAGCTTATTCAATGCGCGGAAATACTACGAAATTTAGCAACTGAATGCGGATGTGCAATAGCAGTTGCAAATCAAATAAGAGATCAGTTTGCGAAGAAGAATATGACCGTCGAGAACCATGTCGGAGCCGCGACATTGATATCGTCACAGCTATCGCAGGACGAGACTCGGATTGCGAACCCATTTGAGGAGGCATTCGGCAACGATGCAGATGTTAGCTTGTCCGCAGATTTTCAAGACTCTAGGGAGTTTGAAATTGATATTTTTGATCTTGATTATCAGTCACGATTCTTTTCGGGATGGGACTGGTTGGTTGCCGAATCATCTGGCGAGATTCACGAGCTCAAAGTACCCGCATTGGGATTGATATGGACCAACTGCGTATCGCAAAGAGTTGTACTTAAACGAAAGGTATCCAAGCGAACCATTGAGGTGGTTTTCTCGCCGTATGTGGGTTGCGGGCAAGTCCTGGAATATGAGATACGGGCGGAAGGCGTGAGAGGCGTAGGATTTGTGTAATCAAATTTATAGATTTTAGTGACAATGTCTGCAGACTTACAAGCTTGCGTATTGGACTCACATGCCGTTCTGAGTATCAATATGTCGCGTATCTGACCCACTGACTGTTACATCAACTTGCGAATCTGCTGTTATAACCGCGCCGACAGAAGCGCTGAGCCGTCACTTATTTCTCAAAGTCCCATGCGTAGACACTACTTGTGGCCGATCTGTAGGCCGACCTATATGCTGAGAAGAGTCCATCGTCGATGCATAAAAAATGAACAGCCGGTTTGCCGACGAATTCCCGATGATAATCAAACTGGTTATTAGGGTTGGGGTCGTGTTCGGGTCGCGATTCCAGCTCGCCATTGGGATTTCTACCTCCAACAAATCTGCTATAAATTTTAGTTATCCGATAGAGAGCGTGCTCAACTATGAGAATAGGTCGCATTTCGTCATTTCGGGCGTTCGCGGCTGGAACTACTGTGACAAGAGCTTCCTACTGGTCAACTCCATCCGTCGCTAGCCGAGCCTTGCACACCACATTCATCCGCAGAAACGAACAATCAACAAAGCCGTCAGAAGGTCCGAAAGATATTCAGATTGAGTTTAAAATTGAACCATTACCACGACCTGGCGAGAGTATAGAACATAAACGTGCGCGATTGCTTTACCAGAGTCGAAAGCGCGGCATTTTGGAAACGGACCTTTTGCTCAGCCGATTCGCAAAGACATACCTTAACAGTTTTAATGCGGAGCAGTTGGAAGAGTATGATCGGTTTTTGGATGAATATGACTGGGATATTTACTACTGGATTACCGATAATCCACAGAGGACTGTGCCGGAGAGGTGGCAGAACAGCGAAATATTCAAGTTGTTGCAAACTCAAGTGCAGACTCAACGAAGTGAGTCATTGAGAATGCCAGATTTGTAAATATATATTGAATATCGGGTATATCGGGAGAATAGACACTCACATACACTGGATCTATTGGGTAAATTGTCGGAAAATAAATTTCAGAAATATATTTCGAAGCATTAAGATATTAGATACATTGCGGAGCATCACATACGACTGAATATCAGCGCCGTAATCTAAATCGCTCCGTCGCGTATCTACTTCCTGAATCTAGACACACGCGTCATCGGGGATAATAGGATCCTTCAAACGAATAGACATCTCTGCCGGTCGCCTTATGTTTCATACTTCGAGAAACTGCTGCCCAGCTAAATTTACACTAGCATATCGGTTTAGACGGTTCGACGAATTTCTATCTCGTCATCTGTCGTAGAGCGTAAGCATGATATCATTCTCGGAACTGCAAGACTTCTTCACAAGCCATTATTGCCTTGTTATCGGATGCACAAGACCAAGTTATTGAATCCACTTCCATACAAAAAACCAAAATCTGAAACTTTGCAGTCCCTCAAACCAAGCAACCTGAATTGACCGTTTCCAGACCCATGCCCAATCCCTCACTTTGCTGCATTAATATAGAGGGCTAGTTGAGCGTAATGTTCCCGCAATAGAAGCCGCGATGTCATTGTCGAAATAGAATTTTCTCTTCTTTACTATTAAGCTCACCAATATATATTCATCTGTCAAACTCCCTCCTCCGATGTCATCCTGGATGGTCGATATTCGACAACACATCCCGGAATCATCAAATCAGACACTAGGAGAGAACGGCGAGCCGCCAATCCCATGCCCTCAATTGTGCGACGATATTTAACATGATTGCCACAGCAATTGTTCAGCTTCAGTCGTGCGTCACTAGGGGTACATGACTACTGACTCTAATAAAGATTCTGACGGAATAAAGAATGAACTAAACGCAGTAAGTCCATTCAGACAAGCGATACCTCCTCTATCTGTAGATGTGTCCACCACCAAGCTGCGGCTTAGATAAATGATCTATTGAGGCTTTCGTCTACAATAGCAACTCGATCTACTGCCGCCGAAATGCCTTCCATAGGGAGCAAATCGTCTCGCTCTTTGGATATTTATCTGAAGCTTACTGGAACTGAATCTGTCACAACAAACGTGTCGCTACAAGTGAATGATGGCCTTCGGTACCACTGTAAATTGTTGCGGCTCCCCAACCGCTTTTTCGACTACGCATTGGGTTAGGTTAAATACCGCGTGACGAGCAGCGACGAAGTGGGGCAGGGCCTTGACAACGTGCGTCTTCTCTCCTATACGATTCATATATTCCAGTAGAAAAATGGCTCAAGAGGACAGCTTTAATTGAAGCCAGAGGCAAGATTTATAGAGAGTCGACGGAGTTGCATAACTGCGTCTGAAAATACCTTCCCTGACCCCGAGTCTAATGTCCTAATACATAATCACATACATTCGGCCACAACTGCATTCTTACATGTATTTATCTATTGGAAATATGTCGACTACACGCGTTAATGCACTGCAAATAACATCAAAAACTATTTATCGTACACGGTAAATGAAACGTGCCTTAATGTTGTGGAACGAGTCGAGTTGAGGTGGGATATATTTTTTAGTATTAAATCTAAGAATATGCGTCACATCCAAAGTTATAAATTACATAAATATTGCACGGACGTCGTTACAAATGACGCTGGACACAAGTGCAACAACGTAGTAATTGCCTTTTGTTATATCGCGTGCTGAAAATCATTAAGTCCTCATTCGCCTTTTGGTTAACCTCACTTATATACAATTGTATCCATATTCCTACATCTCATCTGTAAGCTTGGCTAGGATCTCTGAGTCTCTAAATAGAAGGTAGTCCTGGAACAGCAATGTTAGAACTTCGCCACATTCTTGCCGAGTCTCAACACATACCTCGTCGCCAATCTTAACCGTGCTGCCTCCAAAGGGAGGAATCAAAACTTTGTCGCCTGGGGCAACACTGGGAATGATGCGTTTGCCGTCTTTGTCAAGAGCACCAGGGCCAACAGCGAGCACCTTGGCCTCGCTTAGCTTCTCAACGTTCTTCTCCGGGATGTAGAGACCAGACGCAGTCTTGGCCTCGGCCTTCATACGCTGGACAAGGATCCTGTCGAGTAGGGGAACAACACCGCGAATAGATCGAAGAGTAGTGGCCTAAAAGATAATTAATTAGTGTTATTTTATGTTGTCGGATCTAGATATGATCGGGAACTGTCGCACATACCATTTCAATCCTTTGTTATTGGTACAAAACTTAACAATTATTGGAATGTGAGAAGGAGTTAATTGAGCTACACCGGAAGAGAGCAGGCGGAGTCCGTGGGGATCGTATTGCGCAAATTCGGTAACCAGCAAAATTTATATTTTGCGATGTCAGTTAAAAATCCTGCGATATTATTGAGGCTGCCTTTGCTACTGAGGAATTTTCTGGACGTGCTCATATCTACGCTGGCCACCAATTTTCAGGGGAATGTCACGAGAAGGAAAACCGCAGTGACAAATTGCCATCAGCCTATGCATATGGGCTAGGGTTAATTGTGAGCACCGTCTCTTCCTGGACAGACTCTTAGGCACAGCAGCAACATCATACTCCGCAAGTAATTCTACGAACCACTGGCATCATCGATTGCTGGCCACAGAAGATAATCAAGTGTATCAGCAGGTTTACTTTACAGAACACTATTATGAGGTCACGGGCATTATTGCGTCTACCCTCCACGATCTTGCTCGTTGTACTTCTCCTGGGCTACGTGGCCACGCCAGTGCGCGCGTTGAAGATGATCGTCAACGCGCAACCTGCCGGGTCAGTGACTCCACGTTGCATCCGTAACTTCGTTTCAAAGGATTCGCTGGTTGTTGTCAACGTGAAGACCAATGGAAAAAAGGGAGATGGTCAGGTGCTGAATATGGCCGTATGTTCAACAGTGTGATCGTCGCGTGGATCATCATATAGACTAATGATGTGTCAGATAATGGACTCAGTTGGCAATGAATACGGCAGACCAAAGGTACAGATGGCGTGCTTGAGGCCTCATTAATCCATACTCTAACTAATGGTGTATAGGACGTGGTAGGTGAATCACGGACGGCGTTTACCGCTCACGCTAATGCGGCATTCGATGTGTGCTTCGAAAATATCCAGCAAAACTGTAAGTTCTTTGATTTTTTTGTATGCATTGAAATAGAAACTCACATAACTGTGTAGCTCACAGCTATGGCCTCAACCGAGAGGTCGACTTAGATATTGATATTGGAGCCGACGCGAGAGATTGGAACGCGGTCGGTCAGACCGAGAAGTTGAAGCCCATGGAGCTAGAGTTGCGACGAATTGAGGAGTCGGTTGACGAGATAGTTACGCAAATGGACTATCTGCGCCAACGCGAGCAAAGGTTGCGTGACACTAATGAGTCGACTAACGCTCGTGTCAAATTTTTTGCTATTGGAACACTCTTCTCCCTGCTGGGGTTGGGCCTATGGCAGGTCGCTTACCTCAGGCAGTACTTCAGGCAGGTCGCAACTGGAGTGCAGTAATATAAATCAGGAAAACTAACTCTAAATAGATCTAAACATCTCATCTAAACATTTTCAGTTCTCAAGTCGCAAGTCATTTAAGCAATGTCGCCATGTTGCCTATGTATTTTATTTCATCGTTATGTGGTTCATGTTTATGTCACGTTAATCATAAGGGCTTATGATTGTACATTGTATGATGAGCTTCGATACATCCAGTGTATATATTTCTATCTGGAAGTGTTCATGCAAAGCGTTGCTGGTAGCTGTTACCGCGTTGTGGGTTTTGTGGATTCATGGGATCTTTCATTGTTTGCCTATAGATAAAAGTACCATGTGGTCATATTCAATCGCCATGAGTTGTATAAAAAATGGCATGTTTATTTTTCTTGTGGCCGTATGGCTCAGGGTCGGTAACTAGACCTGGCGAACTCCCAACTGATTTTTCCCCCCATCACCCATTTACAAGATCCAATCGTCAAGTCCACTCCGTTCTACCATTCATACTTGTCAACAAAGGGTTGCTTCGGTCGAGCTTAACAAATCTACTTGTTCAGGAGTGCTATACTTCATTTATTGTTTGTAGGTGTGCGTTAGTTGGTCTACGGAATGTGTTCATCGCAGGCGCTATCAACTGCAGAGCTCAAGATCTTTGAGCGTCCGGATCCGACAACTGATGTCCTTGAATGGCCATGCATTCAGCTTGACAGCATTTCCATATATGCAGACACGTCCTCGTCGCTCACAGACATCACAGATGTTGATAACGAGGACGACATTGACAATTACACAGTCGAAGGCAACGTGGTGAGTGTCGCCAGTGCACAAGGACCGAGTAAGTTGGCACGTCATAGTTGCACATACAGTCACGTAATATTTACAAAATGATTCCAGAATTACTACATCATTCGTTTGACGAAACTGTTGGAACTCGTGTACGAATATACAACGTGCACACTACAATTCTGAAGAGACTAATCACAGGCAACGATCGTGATGAGGACGGCAATATAGACTTTCAAGTCCTAGGAGAAACATCATGGTATAGGTGCCTGTCTCCTAGCAAGGAATATCGGACTATTTACTCCGAGATCATCGAGAAAACGAAGTTTTGGTGTACGTGCATTCTAGTACATGTGGGAGAGAGGTTGCTGATAAGATATAGTATGGATCACTACCCAGATGGCCGACATATCGCCGACGGAGGATGAAGACGAATTTGATCTGTTTGACAACCTTAACATGCGCGTAAGTATTAGCGCTATTTCATATTCGGTTGAAAAGCCTCGTTAATGACGATTCTAGTACCGACATGATTTCAACCAGATACGATTTCATGGACTTTTACTCAAACATCACCGCTTCATTATTTCCCGGCTACTGAAAGATAAATATTGGGACAATGATATCCTACTACGAACCTTTTTAGCCAATCCCGAATATGGCGTGAGCGGCACCATGAATATTTGCAGTAGAATAACATTAATGTTTTGATATAGCCTGTGGTTATCGAGCTGTCCAAGAAGATTAATGACGCAGCTGTAAATATTGACGAAACAACATCAGACTACCTCGAAAATAACATCAAATTGCGTGCAGTTGCATCTAAAAAACGCAAACGTCGAAGCATTTCTCCAGATAGCGCGACATCTGTCTCCTCCACTCCAGAAGGAGAACGCCGCCGTCATCATGTTTCTTCTTCCCTTTCTGCGTCACCTCGGTCCGCCTCAGTTTCCGCTATGTTCGGCTCATATCCGTCATTGACAGTGTCGAACGTACTGTCATTCGTTGTTCATCGGTCAGCCAACGTCTTTGATGCTGCCGCTCACGTTTTGATTTTGTACGGTCCCAAGGCTCCCGATTTGGCGATCAACAGCGATGAGTTCTTGTCACACATGAAACAGTTTCTAGAACGGGAGTTGCTATTTACTGAGTCGTCCTGGAAACAACTTATGACAAAAGAAAATTGCATGGCAGTTTTTAATGATAGAATAAAATGTCATTTGGAACTTATCAAATCGAAAAAGAATGATATAACTGACAATGCAGACTATGAGTTATATACAAACTATGTCAATCAGTTGAAGGTCCTATTTGACAAGAAACTACAGGAATTGCAAGAAGCCGTCAATAATGATCAGTCCTTAAAGCGGGACGTTATAATTACTAATGAGGAGGAGGATAGCGACCAGAGTGGATCTAGTCCAGCAAAGCTGATTAGGCGATCACAGAAAGCGGTGTCCAGTTTACGGCCATTCGGATCTCCAGCCTTGGCTAATACTGCGTCGTTTAATGCGGGGGATGACAGTGACAGTGATGACGACGGTCATAGATTTAAGAATGATGATAAATTTGGTTTATTGACCTCATCGACCTCTCAGAATGCCGTATCGCAGAAGCTTTTATCGCAAAGCGGTTTTGGCTTGTTGTTGTCAAGTAATGATGAAGGCACCTCTTCATCGACGGCCAGTGTCACTGACGATTCGCATGAGGATGGTATTCGATTGAAGAAATCTGCTGATGACGCCATGTTCGTTGCCATTACACTGGGCATACAACGACGTTTGACGAATGCTTTCAAACTTTCCCCGGTGTCGGACGATGTCTTATCTATGCTACCTCCGAAGAGGTGGACATGCCCGCAGGATGAATGCTCACTTGAAATTCAAAATGCAAACTCACCTGAAGGCCGCGAGTGCATCCAGAAGCACTATCAGGCCCATGTGGATCAATATTTGTCTGCGATGGAGACGGTCCGTTTAATTGGCGCAGGCCAACATGTGGAGTAAGTGTACTGTTGCGCCTTCATTCTGTCTGATTGCAGGACTAACTAGAGATAGAAATTTATTGGCGAAAATTGACAATATGGCAGATTTGTGGTCCAACGAGCAGTCTAAACTGACTATAGCAACCTCTTCCAATTGACTGTGATATTTAGTAGGGAATGGAATTGTGGCGTATTGGTTTGTGATTTTTTGGTTTGGCGCTCGGGTTTGTGGAGAATCATGTAGTTTATTGCTTTAAGCGGGTGGTTCGGGTTGAAATCCAAATAAGCTGCCCATTACCTGTCCATATATTGAATTGAAACCCACGTGTACATGTAATAATATCTCACGCAATTGCGCCCGACTTTCTGATGACAGTAGCAAAGTTCTCAAAAGTAACTGTGCCGTATGCGTTTCCAGATGCCACACGTAACATCTCCTGCAAATCCTCATCTGTTACGTCATCCTTTGCTAATATAGCAGCGTTTCGCAAATCTTGTATTGTGATATAACGTCGATCGGGCCGGTTATCAATAAAAAGATGAAATGCATGTTCTATCTCATCTCTATTGATAGCATCAGCGCCAGTATTCATCTCTTGTTTTCGTTCTTGATATTTATATGCCATAATCTCTACAAATATTTCTTTTTCAATGTTCCCACTAGACTCCGGATCGGCTGTTTCAATTATATCTCGTAATTCATGTTGAGATGTCTCAAACCCTAAAGCAATGATGGCGTCTTCCATATTGTCGATCGGAAATCGCCCGTCGCTATCGCACCCTGTCGAGAACACTTCTTCGATCTCCGTAAGCTCATCTTCTGAAATGCCAAAATCACCAGCCTTGGCCTTCTTCTTTGGCCTCCCTCGGGAATTGCTGGCTGTAGGTTCTTCAGCCGTAACTTTCCTCGCACTAGAATTCGGGGTTTTCTTCGGTTCAGGGGAGGAGAATGGCTCTTCCTGTAGAAGTTCCATGTCCTCGAGATCATCGTCATCTTCAAATACAATATCATCTACGTCAAATGAGTCATCTTCAAGCGCCGGTTCGACATAATCTATATCGTTTGGCTCCGGCGACAGTCTGTAACTCTTGCGCGGTATGTTACGCGTTGAACGACGCGTCGGTGTAGTCTATTGCATCTTAGCACCAATTGCACTGACAATGCGCATTATTGCTTACCATAAATGTAGGCTACGGTATATAGAAAGAGACTGCTCGAGAGTAGCGCTCAGAGTAGCGGCCAATCAATTAACTTCACCCTAACCCAGTGTCCGACTGCCAAAACCCTAATTCGTTCCGGCATAAAGCCGTCTCCTGGCTTCAAAAAGTTTTGCTCTCGGTAATAACATCTCTGGCAAAGCTAGAACTCATTTCCGCCATGTCAATTCTCAGAGGGATATGGGTGTAGACACCAGAGACAGACTGATATCGCTTGTTACTTTCGCAGGATTTATGAAAATGTTTCGTCGACTAGGCGTAATGTTTTTTTGTCTGCGGCTATTCGACGGATGACTGGTTTCATTTATAGGATAGATTGGGTGAAGCGGATAACCCTATTGTATGTTATTGCATTTGAAGTGCTTGAGTATACGTGAATAGAAGTATGGTCCTTTGGCTAGATTACATCGACCTTACGTCAACGCCCGCGATGCGTTTCAATTAAAACTTATTTTTCAGCTCACGGAGCTTCATCATGACCGCGACCCTGTCTTCCAACCCGACAGACTTCTGAATCACCGGGTCGGTGACCATCATGAAGGGATTGTAGGTCTTCTCGTCGCCGATGGTGAACTTGCCGGTGGTGACCTCGTTTTCTTTGCAGAATTTCTCAAGGTTGCTCAAGGGCTCATTACTGAGGACCGATTTCGCGAACTTAACGTTGGATTTTGTGTATTCATGGCCGGGCTAGAAGGAAACAGTTAGAATTGCCTGCATGTAACTATTTTTGGGCATGCATACGTAGACTTTTGTGTCATTAGGCAATGAAGCAAGGACCTTGTTCAGTGCCGCATCCATTTCCGCTGCAGTACCCTCGAAGAATCGACCAGACCCGCAAATGAAAAGGGTGTCGCCAGTGAACACAGCCCTGTCGTCACCGTCCTCGAAGAAGTAGCAGATGGAGTCCTGAGTGTGGCATGGCGTGTGGAGAGGCGTGACTGTGACCGCGTTTCCGAGTCTGAAAGAAGCATTGTGCTTAGGAGTCTCCGTGACGCCGGGAGAGTTGAAGCCGGCGATAAGGGGGAGGTTCGGGTATTCCTTGAGCTATGAATTGTATTAGCTTACTTCTTTGGCGTGCGAAAAGTCATACCATCTTCTGGTTGCCACCTATAAGTCGATTGTTAGATATCTGACTATCAGCAATCAACTGTAAACTCTTACCTGAGTGATCGTGGTGGTGATGAGTGTTTACAATTCCAGTCACCTTGATAGCGCCCTTCGCCTCCAATGCCTTGACGACTGGTAGAACCCTTCAACAATACATTAGAATTAGTCCCATACCGCGCATACTCAATTACCATACTCATGAGGTTCAGCTGGATCAATGATAAGTGTATCCTTGGTAGAGTCATCAGTGACGAGGTAGGCGTAATTGTCGCCGGTACCCCAACGCATCTTAATATGCTGAATGTGCATGTTGCGTTTGGTAATCTAAGCAACCGACTGATTAGCAATTGCTCAAACTTACGTCCTCGTCTTTCAAATTCAAACGCTCACTACACTCGCATTCGTATTATCGCTCTCAATGCTATGGTCCTCATCCCCCTTGCCGCTTCGATGAAGCAGCTTAGCCAACAAAACAAAACACACAACTATCACCGCCGTATTCCGTAATCCCATACCTGTTGAAATCGAACCAATAATCTGGCTGTGGCGAGTGTCTGACGCTTCAAAGTCGACGCGACAATCATAAAACGGATGAAAGACCGATGTTGCGATGTGGTCAAAGGCGAAGCTCTTATCGAAGCAAGTGGATGGCCGGAAAAGTGGCTTGTTGCATGAAAGCCAGTTATTAATTCGACACTAACTTATGCCAATAAACTTTCTGGTTTTCCTAACCCCATGGCTTCAGGCAAGCGAATACGGCCTCCTTGCGCTTTTGCATCCCTTCTTCTAATAAAATTGGTATTTATACTATCCGGGCAGCTATCCAAGACGAAGACTATGCCAGACTATGTCCATATCAATTCTGCGAATTTCTATGTCGCATCGCATAGAATTTGCGTCACCGTTACAGTTTTGCAATACATACATCCCATATCCGAGACTCTCGATATATTACAATAAAATTATCAAACTTCTAATCCAAAATGTCCTACGCAACAGTCTCCGTATGTTCTTCTCGCCAAGTCTCCGCAACCTTTGCCTTTTTCCCTGCATCTCCATTTCCATTAGAGGAAGGCATTGGCGCATTAGGTTTCCGCCGCTTCTTTCCACCTGCTTGGACTTTAGACGGCAAAACCCTAGTACCCCACAGAACATATCCACCGCCAGACTTTGATGTCATTTCGGGATGCGTACGTCCAGGGAAAACTTGGTACTTTCGTACCCGACTTTCGAGGATCGTGGGAGCTAACACGCGAAGATCAGCCATAAGATCATGAGAAGTGGCGACCAGCGGTTCTTTTGCTGTATTGTAAACAACCAGTTGGCGGGAACCTTGCAGTGCTGGAATCAGCTTATCGAGCAGCGGTTTGGTCTCAAGAGTTGTGGCCAGAATTAGACTAACAAAATCAGTAACCTTCAAAAGTACCAGCAGTAACTGTAAAATTGGTATACCCATCAAATAGGCCATCAGATATTTGCTGGAATACGCTCTGGAGCTCAACATGCCTCGCTAATCTTCGATAGTATTGCCCTCGACGGGAAGATTTCATCTTCGACAGAGTATCTTCAGACAGCATCTTCATGTCTGACTTTATGTTAAAATAGTCCACAATAGCCTAATTTGCAATTCATGTACCTTCTTCCTCTTCCGGATAAAATAGCTCAAACAGATTTATGGTCTTTATCATCTGTGCGACCAACGGTTCAGGGAAGTTCATGAATTTCATGACGTCCATATTTGGATGCTCATTCTCGTGCGCAAACATTATCATACCTTCGCCTGCAATTTGTTAGATCCGGAAGAGCTCATCACCACGAACACTCATACCTCCCATCCGCTCCATCATAGCGCCCGCGACCAAACCACCGGTCTCGTCCATAACAATATACTTCCCACCAGGTCGTATGTTGGCCAAGCTCAAAATGAGACCCAGGCTCTCGGACGTCAACTCTAATATCCGGTGATGGTCTTTGTATTGAAAATATTCAATAATCTCACAGCTTCCGACACTACATGGCGTGAATCTGCGTAAAAACTTCTGCTGTTTCCGTCGCTTATATTTCTCTTGCGAGTACACGCTCTTTTTATCAAACGCCGCGTGTGACTTGATTACCGTCTCGATAATTTTCTCGCCAGACGCAGTTTTTTTCAATGCTTCGATTTCTGTCATGGACAACTTCTGAACCGCGGGATCATCCCTGGTGTTCTC
The DNA here is from genome assembly GCF_038497645.1 of Lipomyces chichibuensis. Classification (NCBI taxonomy): domain Eukaryota; kingdom Fungi; phylum Ascomycota; class Lipomycetes; order Lipomycetales; family Lipomycetaceae; genus Lipomyces; species Lipomyces chichibuensis. The sequence continues at coordinate 20,039 of NW_027117492.1, forward strand.
GTTTGTCCCAACATCTTTTACTTCCGGCACAGGCGTATTTTCTGTCTCTCCGCCGTCCTCCTCTTCATCAGCGTCTATAGTTGACGAAGGAAAGAGTCCTTCTGAGGAGTATATCATATCGACATGCTTGTCATCTTTAATTTCGTAAGTGTATCCGTATGATTTGCCGATAATATCGTCAGCGTAGAAGGATCCAAATTTGCCTAGATGAATTGTTGAATGTGGGGCAAGCTTGGTTATCCGGAGAGTTGCCGATGGTAGACGGATAAACACGTAATTATTTGGCTCGATTATGTCTTCGTTCATTTTGAGATGATTTTTGGTGATTTTTCTAGTAATCACAAATTTCTGTCGGTGAACCGGAGCCGGAGGTCAAAACTGAAATTTTTGCTGAGCCGCACCGGCGTTGTTTTCCGCCCCGAGTACTTCACCGGTTCTATTACTGGACAATGGGGAGGACCACAGACTCGTTCGAAGCTTGTGTGTAGCGGCTGCTGCTATCGCACTTCCGATAAGTCTTTGGCTGTGGTGATGCTCTACTTGTGCTTTTATCTTGGAAAGACTCGGGCACGTTTGCTTGCTGAGTCGAATATATCGTTTGCTATATCCCGACTCTGGAATTGATGTTTACTTATCGTATTAGAGAATTAAACTGTACAATAGTTTTGTTTCATATTCTCTTCATAAATATTAACATTGAATGATCACAAATACTGCTGTAGAAGCTTGGAACAACAATGTATTGACCTTTGCATAGGGAGATATACCTAACCTAGTAGCTGCAATTCATGCATTCTCGCCACATTAGTTTCTGCTGAGATGTCCAGGACCGGAGTAGTTAAGACTTATCAAATGCGTAGTCCCCCCGCCTCTGTGTAGCAGTAATCGATTCTGGGACCGCTGGGAGATAATCAACAGACTTCACAGTCCATTCCGGATAACAATGTACGTCACAACGGCAACCAAATACGAGAACAACAACCATTTACATTCAGTATAAAGCCACTTACGCAAACAACAAGCTATCCGTCAACGGATCAGGTCCCTTCTCCTTTCTTTCCTTCGCCTTCACAATCTTCTGGACTTTCTTCATTTCAACCTTATCGGCCCGCTTATTCTTCAACGCGGCCCTACCCATCCTATATTGAGCACGAACGAAATTCGGTGAGACGAATTCCTTGTTTTCATAGATCAACGGTCCCGAGAAGCTTCCTTCGACAATCGAAATCAGCGTCATAACGAACCGCGGACCGATCTCGACAAGGGATAAAGTAAGTTGTTTCTTCTTGTTGGCGCCGGTTCTCATATTCTCCGCTTCAACAGTAGCACTGCCTTCGCTGCCAGCAGTATCAATTGCTTCTGAAATCTGATAAGTCCGGAACCAGACTTTATTATCGATGATCGAGAACATAAGAACGTGATCTACAAAGGGCTTCGACTTCCGCGCACCTTTGGGCACACCGAAAATATGGAACAGCAACTCCTTCACAAGGCGGTAATGCGCACTGCCGTCAAAAGACTTATCGAATGACAAAATAGGCCGCGACCCGCGTAGGCAATTTCCGGTGAAGTTCAACTCCGACATCGTGTGCAAATTCTGAATGTGGAATTTTGCCGTCGGTCCGTTTGGGGCTTTGGCGAGATACATGTAGAGATCTTGACGTTTCCGAGCTTCGAAGAAGAGGACATTGTTGCAGTTGTATAGATCTGCTAGTTCGTTTAGCATGAAGAGTTTTGACTTTGTGTCGAACTTAGAGTCCTTTTTCGCGTGAGGAAGCATCACGGACAAATCATTGATCAGATGTCGTTGACTATTGCCGTCAGTTAACACCTGCCCCGCCCAATGAAGTAGCTGATCCAGAAATGCAGAAAACATATTAGACATACCGATGTGTGACGCCACGGGAAGACAGCATGAGAACTCGCTGCCGGTTCTTTGCGCCGGTGGACTCGTTGTTGGCGCCGTCGTCCTCTCGTCTTCGCTTTGTACCGGAGACGGCTTTATATAATGATGCCATTTCCTGATATTTTAGGTATAGCACTCTCGAAGATCCTGAGGTTGGTTGACTTGAGCAATCTATTTGCTGTGGAAGAGTAGTCTCATATGGTTAGAAAAAATTTTGTGCCGCAGGGTTTCAGGGGCTATTCAAACTGCCTCCTCACCAACGCCGGGGGAAATATTCTGTTCAAGGCTACGATTACTTACCAAATTGGCTGTCGTGGAGCAATAACAAACCATATAATTACACATGTACTCGAAGATTCAAATAAACATTAGAAGACTAAAAGTCATTTCAAATTCACACACAAACTGTACAACAGCTTACACCTTCCACCCTCCAAATCTATACATTTCATAGCAGCAGGAACTCCCAGTATTGACGCATGATTAACATCGTAAAATGGTTAAATCGATATTCGACAGAGGATTAGCAATAAATAGTGGGCACTAAAAGAGTGACTTAAACAGAAATAAAACGCAAACATAACACCGATTTAAAAACAAATGAGTAAAACAAACGCAAATAATACACAATGCAAATATTAACACCTACGCGGCCCCCTTCTATGGCAACTTGAAAACGCCATGCTATGCTGCTGCTAGAGGAGCATTATTTCGGATCGCGCTGAGGCGATATTTGATGTCTTTTAATTGTTTCGTTTCTGGATTCCAATCGTCAAATTTATTGAGGATTTTCTTGACATCGTCCAGGAGATGTTTGCGAACTATTTTCGTTAGTAACTATTCTCTATCATAAAATCACTTTTAGAATTGACGTACCAAAATCATGCTCAAGCATCCCTCTCACAGTCCATGGAAGATGGTAAGGATTGTAATTGCTTGGCATCGGAACCTCGAATTTATTCACTTTGAGAGGGAGATCGGGAATGCTAGTAGACTCGAGCGCATACTTAATCGCAACATCATAAACCGCATGATCGTTATAAATCATCGAGTGACCTCCTCCCGTCAAGGTACCAGCCAAGGAGTCACTAAGGTCTCGAATGATGCCATGATCAGATAATCCCATATTACGCAATTTTGTAAGAAGCTCGATAAGGTAGATGATGAATGACGGCGCGTGGACTTTCCCATCGACGTAAATGGCGCGGTAGATGTGAGGATGGTTAACGTGGGCACAGAGCGATGAATACAGCGGCACAAGCTGATCATTTACTGAACCAATAAATGTGATCTTGACACCATGGGCGATGACTGTTCGCAAGCCTTGGATGTAGCGACGTGCTTGAAGACTATCTGGATTCTGGAAAGCAAAGAGCTCTTTCAAAGAGTCGGATTCAAATGGCGTGTATGCTCGAATAACAAGCTTCTGATCGAGACCGTAGAATGGACCGAGCGAAACGCCAGCCATGCCCATAATTCCAATTTTCTTGTTATCTGCATGTCCTTCTTCTATAAGCTTTGCGACCAATTGGACTGCCACTGGCGTTCCCTGAGAGTGGGCGGCGACGATAATGAAGTCTGCCTCATGAAGGTGATCGATCCAATTTGAAAGCAGCCTGTAGAGATTCTCGACACGGTCGAGGACAATACCTTCGCCTTCTAACGCGATCTTCTCAATCTCGACGTTCTGTCCAGCCTGTTCCGCCCATCGCTGAATTCCCATAGCAGCCTCGTTGGCAAACTTGACAGAGGTGCCTGTGGGCTCACCGATAATACTTCTAATCATTCTGATGGGGAAGAATCCGTGGATACCAATTGCAACAGCTTTCTTAATACGCGGCGGAGCAGTCAATTGAACGTGAAGGCGTTCTTCTTCCTGCGCTCCAAACCACTTGCTCATCTTGCTCAATGAACCCCACAACGCACTTGCAGAACTACCGTACGACAAACAATCTTCGAGTCTAGGCACAACCATGCTCGGATAGCGTATCTGATCCTTATCTTTACTTTTCTTGCTTTTCTTCGTAGTGACCGGTTCGGCTTTCATCATGTTGGAATCGACTGGCGCATTTGTAGGCGGTGGAGCCATCAACGCTGTTTCTTTTGCCCCGCTGGCTGAATTAACGGTGTTGTTCGCAGTGGCTACCTCAACCTTCGGTTTGCCGAGCGTCTCAATATTGCGAACTGTACGAGCGGACGAATCGCGGATTGGCTTAGTCTCATCGCGCGATTGTCGGAATGTGTCTGAACGAGACATTTTTGGCGGAGAGACGTTGCTATTGTACATGGACGTCGAGTCAGAGGCGAGATTTGGTGACGACCCATTGTAGAGACTAGGCGGATAGGTGCTTTGGCTGAGTGACACGCGAGACGTATTTCTGGACATTCGTGGGGGTCCGGGGCTCACTAAAACAGTATCCGAAGACATGATACTGGCGCTATCATCTACCCGATTTCCCTGGCGCTGCTTCTGGATGAATGACTGCGCGCTAGGACCAGTGAATGCGACGACGCCATCCTCCGATATTGACGTGCCGGATTGATCACCACTCTTCGACGACATGCGAGACCAGAACGCCCACGTGTTGCCGTTATTACTGGCTGCGTTGGTGGATGTAGTGGATGGCGCGGTGGAGGTCGGGCTTGTGTTTCCGACACTATCTGTCCTATTGTTGATGGAGGAGTCGCCTCGGTTATAGCTACTGTAGCCATTGTTGCTAGCGAGTGACAAACTGCTCTGATTGACATTGGGTCGTAATGTGTTCACAGACGACGCAGTACTCAATATCGAAGTTGGCGGCGAAGGGGGACGGTTCGCACTATACGGCGACCTGTATGTTTCCTTTTCGTAAGAAGGCTGCTTTTCTTTGCGAGAAAACAAATTGCCTATCCACGAAATCTTCTGAGGGGGAGGAAATGATTCGGCATCATCCGAGTCTGGAGGAGAGAATGACGGCTCTGTAGATGCTGGGAACTGTTCGAATCCCCCGCTAGAGCCGTCCGGTGAGTTGTTTTGCGCGAAATAGCCTTTGCTCATTGTTGCAGGTTGTTTCGGTGTGGTGTCAATGCGGACCGTCTTTTCTTTTGGTGTAGGACTCGCTTCTTTCTCACTACACTCTCTACTGGTACTGCTACCGCTACTGTCGCTTCCACGGCTATTCTTTCTGATTGGCTGCGCGCGGTTTTTCTCGGTCTGCGATACAATTGCCTTTGGCTTGTCGTCTGCAATTTTCTTGGATTCACCGAATATAAACCACTTGCCAGAGCACCAACCCGATTTTTGTGGAGAGGGGTTCTTCTTGGGTTCGGTATTTTTTACCTTCGATTCTTGAATGAATTCTGGCTCGGGGTCTAAGGTGTCTGCCCTGATAGTGCCGCTGCGGTTGAGCTTCCGAGGAACCGTGGGTCCTTTTCGCTTATTGCTTTTCTGCTCCCTGGAAGCCGTAATAAACTGCTGAGCAGATGGAGGCGGGCCACTCCTGGACGTGATGGGCGAAGGCGGGGACTTTGACGGGAGGGAGTAGTAGGCCTCGGCGACGGGGCTCGGGGGCGACGGTAGACTTGTAGATAAGTGAGAGGTGCGCTTCGTGGGCATAATAGCCACGGCGGCTGCACTGCATAAAGAGTATGAGTGGAACTAAGTGCGATAAATACTCAACCTGAGTCTGTGAATATTTTCGTGATGACGGAGGGGATTCACTTCGTCTGGTAGGTGGCTGGCCAGTTGGCTGCTGCAAGTCCGCCAAAACCGCGATGGCGAGTTCTGGAACAAGTCGACAATGTGTGGGTGCAATTGAGTTTCATTGGTCAAAATTTATTAAGGCTAGCGACGACATTTTAATGCAAACCTGTGCACTTTTAGCAGACCCTCCTCTCAAAATGAAAACTCTAACTGACATCCGCTATTCACTGTGGTCATCGTGCGCAATTATTAGTGCAATAATGAGCGTCAAGTGAAAGGCATTAATGCACAACAAATGTCCATATATGCACTAAATGTCACTGGGCATTGCGGACAGAGCATATAAGCACACATTGCATCTTTCTCGTGCTATCTGTAAGACAGACGGCCTCGACTGCATACCCGAACTGAGATCTCGGCCTAACTACTATAGAAACCCGAATCTGATAACTATCCGCACGCTATGCGGGTCCTATTTATTCCAGGTCCCGAGCTTGCCTTACGACGTTGTTGTGTCGATTAACTTTCATCCGTTACATATTCACTAGCGAATTATGCTTAGTAGTAAGTTCTATGAAATTTAAGAGCGTTCCGGGTGAGATTTTCAGAAATATTGGCGTACTTACTCGAAGCCACATTCCAAAATCTCAAGTACTTAACAGAGATTGCTTGCAATAATTTGACATTTACCGAGTCCCTATTCACTCGGACAAGAATTTACCCTAGCCACATTTCACGTGTTACTGTAGATGACAACTAGAAATCAATGCGCGAAATCTGATCGAATGTACGTTTCACGTGATGCATTACGCGACAGTGTGCGACGGAAACGGCATATAAGCGCGACAGCCTCGGCTCTGAGCTAGTGATCAGATTGAGGGTTACGTACACATGGCTAATTCTATTCTGGAGCGGGATACGCGGAAGGAATTGCAGATCTTTATGGGAGCAGCTGTCGTGCGCGCAGCCCCAGGGCAGAGTATTCTTTTTTGCTGTAAGGCGTGTTTGTTGTCGTCAACGTTTGCGCTGGACGTGTTGCTGTTTTGGGCTCGCAAGGCTCAGTCTGCCGCGTTCGTCGTCGCTCTGCTAAAACAATAATTTCTCACTCTTCACCGACGCTAGCTCATCTTCACTACCTCTTCCGTCTCTTCGGGTGGTGTCCGCCTGCTCCTTCTCTGCTCATCGTCCAGAGTTCATTGCTCACCATGCCGCCTCCAATGTCGTCCGAGAGTCCACCGTCGTCCTCAAAGCCGTCGCCACATGTTGACCAATCTTCATCGTCACCGCGGACCACGCTACTACCCGCCTTCACTCCCTTGTCTTCTACTCCTGCTTCACCAGACTCACCGAATTCAGCAAATCCAGAAGAGGTAGAGGTAGCGTCGTTGTCATCCCATGACTCATTCGCGTCGAACGACACCCGTCGTCTGTCACAGTCACCCATCTGCACACCAGTGTCTTCGCCGCCGGCGGTTGCTGTTGGCGACGCTGCCAAAAACTCGCCGGGGTCTCCACAAAAGTCGACTGCAGTTGTAGCTGTCGAGGCAAATATTGCGATCAAAGAGGGACACGACGACGCGGTCGGCTCGCCACACGCGCATCCGCCTGTCCAGTCAACGCCGTCTCTGTCTCCAAATGCTCAGCGGGCAACGTCTTTTGTAACCACTAAAGACGGTGACGAAGACGGAACTGAGACTTCACCTACGAGACCTTCAAAACGAACGGCTTCCGGAGCTACTAAAACTCCTGTCTCGTCTCAGCCTCCTAGTCCACATAAAGGAGTAAGCTCATCGCCGCTAATCGACAAAGATCGGATCCAAGAGGTAATAGCACAATTTGTCTTGTCGATTACGATTCACTACTAACAGGATGCATGTAGATCTCATCGAACCTTCGTACTCGGCTGTCCTACGCCATGATGAAAGTTCAGCATGGCTGGACTGGCCAGTCGCTTGAGGAACTCGAGCAAAATGTGAATCAATCTCCGCAACGTGCATTATATAAATCACCGAAACCGGATTATCCTCACACACTCACGATTCCACCGTCGTTTGGGAGTTCGGCACAGCTGTTTGAATACACAAGGCCTGATAACCCGACGGTGACGGCCACTCAGGTCGTTATAGACGAGGACGAAAATGGGCATCTATCTACGACAACTTCTATGGCTGCTGCAGACTCAAATACTCCATCGCCCATCCACAGGCGAGGAGACTTGGATTCCAAGACTTACGAATCGTTTTGGATGAGCCATGCTACCGGCGCACGCCAGGCAGCTCCCCAGCCGCCCACGTCCCCAGCAGCTACTTCAAGGAGCAGATCGCGGAGTGGCGGATACACCCATCTGCAATTCCAGCCTCCACTGTCTGCTAATCCAAACTTCAAAACTCCAGTGCCTATAACTTCCCCTCCTCGTCAGAAATTTTCGCCGGCGAAGTCAAAGAGGGGAGCACCGATCACACCTAACGGCCTCCCTGCATTGGGTACTTTCAGCAACAAGCTCCCGCCGTCACTTAGTTTTCGGCAAAGTACAAGTCCGTCACCGTCAGCCCGACGGAAAAGCAAGCCTCAGCTGCATAAATCACAAGGCGGAGTCTCAGCTACAGTTGCTGACGTCGCAGCAGTCGCTGCTGCTGCTGCGGAATTCGAGAAACGAGAGGCGGAGAAGAAACGCGCGGCCGCTGCAGGGGAAGGCACCGATGATCGGCAAAAGAGCGAGGTTGATGCGATCGAGAGTTTAATGTTCCTCTCAAGTCCCACGACTCGGTCATGGTCGGAAGCCGAACGCGGGCGGTAATCCTCTATTCGAATTCATCGCCGTATAGCACTTGTATTGCTATGGAGTACTTGGTTACGAACTTCTTTTTTAAGTGTACAATATTTCCCGCGCTCTACCTTTATTTTAGTTGCGTCGGATTTTGGTTGGTGTTGCGATTTTTTTGGGTTTGTAAATAGTTCCAGTCTTGTGCTCCCTGTTGGAAATTGTCGTTGGTGTGCAGGGTTCGTTTAATTTCCTTGATATCATATTTTGCGTTTTGCTGGATTGTCGGATATTATGCTGTTTTCTGGATTATCGTAGTGTTCCAATGCAAGATGGATAGTTGCCCACTACATATCACATATCGTTAGTTGCTACTTCAATGCCCATGAGCGTAAGTTGCTCTTGCTGAACCAACTCGCGCGTAGTAGGCACCATCCGCAACGTACCTGTTGAACATTTACCCTAACCTGGACATGAAACGAGCTCTCCCAACTTTCAGTCAGTTAAAAAAGTATTTTACTTTGTCTGTAGCCTTTCCAGCACAAGTGTTTTCTAATCCCTATTTATTACAAGATGGCAGACAAAGTCAGATACTACCTGGAACAAGTACCGTCTCCCTGTCCTTAATCATTATTATTGTGCGTATAACTCAAATTAACATTAAATCGCAGACACTTCCAGAGCTCGAAGACTTGCAAAAGAAGAACATCTTCACGAAACTTGAAATCGCATCAATAACACGTCGTCGAACGGATTTTGAGCACCGAATACAGGGCCGCGGTGCCAATCTTCTCGATTTTCTGAAATACGCGGAATTCGAAATGAACTTGGATTTACTCCGCAAAAAGCGGATTCAGCGACTAGGTGGGAATGGGGAGGTGGGTGCAAGTGTGTCAACTTGGTCTGGCCAACAACGCATTTTTTTCATTTTTGAGAGGGCAACGAGGAAGTTCAAGGGCGACATAAGTCTTTGGATGCAGTATATCTCGTACACGCGACAGCAGAAAGCGCGACATTTGTTGAATAAGATTTTGAAGAATGTGTTGCGGCTGCATCCTACTAAGCCTGAACTCTGGGTGTTGGCAGCTGAATGTGAGTTGAGAGAGAACGCGAATCGGAAGGCGGCGCGGAATTTGATATTACGGGGTTTGAAGTTTAACGCGAACTCAAAGCAATTGACCGATGCCTATGAAAAGTTGGAGGAGGATGTTAGGCGGGCTGTTGATGAATTAGTGACCAAAAAGAAACAAGAGACTGAGATCGACGAGACTGACGACGAGTCGGACGCCATCGATCACGAGAGTGGTGCCGAGCCAAGCGATGATGGCGAAGGCGAAGAAGAAGTGGAGTAGCGAGGAACAGAATGTCAGCTAAGCTTGCCATTATGACATGTTATCATGTGCTTGCATTATCGGAGTTTAAGGAAATATGTACCATAAATGCTTCCATTCAATTGATTTAGCCGAAAACATTTTTATAATGCATTATTTGTAACCTATTACAGGGAATTTAAAGCAAATTATGTAGAACCATAATTGATACAACAAAATAAAAAAATAACACAAATTCACGGGTTTATAAAATTAGACAAATAAAAACTAACTGTCATAGTTTAAAATATTACACGTCCATCCTACATCATAGTCACTGTTTCGTTCCCAAACAAACTCCATAAAGATGTCTAATATTCGCCCTCATCCTCCTCGCCATCTAAGGTCGTGTCGTTGCCGACCTCTTCGTAGTCCTTTTCGAGAGCGGCGAGGTCCTCCCGAGCCTCAGAGAACTCACCCTCCTCCATACCCTCACCAACGTACCAGTGCACGAAAGCGCGCTTGGAGTACATGAGATCGAACTTGTGGTCAAGTCGCGACCAAGCCTCAGCAATAGCAGTGCTATGAAAGTCGTTAGTAACAGAATAATGACAATAGTTGAATGATATTACATACGTATTGGAAAGAAGGCACACAGCGCGGGAAACCTTGGCAAGGTCGCCGCCAGGGACGAGCTGAGGTGGCTGGTAGCAGATACCCAACTTGAAACCAGTGGGGCACCATTCCACAAACTGGATGGTCTTCTTCGCCTTGATGGCAGCAACAGCAGCCTGAACATCCTTGGTAACAACATCGCCTCTGTAGAGAAGGCAGGTGGCCATATACTTTCCGTTACGGGGATCGCACTTAACCATCTGGTTGTTAGGTTCAAAGCAAGCGTTGGTCATCTCCGCAATGGAGTTGGATTCGTGGAAAGCCTTGGCAGCTGAGATAAAGGGAGCATAGGTGACAAGTGGGAAGTGGATCCTTGGATAAGGGACCAAGTTGGTCTGGAACTCGTTCAGGTCGACATTAAGGGAGCCATCGAATCGGAGCGAGGCAGTGATAGATGAAATAACCTGAGCGATGAGTCGATTAAGGTTCTCGTAACTTGGACGAGCAATGTCGAGATTGCGTCGGCAAATGTCGTAGATAGCCTCGTTGTCGACCATGAAGGTACAGTCGGAATGCTCCAACGTGGTGTGGGTTGTCAAAACCGAGTTGTATGGTTCGACGACAGACCTACGAAGTGTAAGCCTCAATATCCTAAGCGGATTTCCTATACTTACGTAGACACCTGAGGAGCTGGATAAACAGCGAACTCAAGTTTAGACTTCTTCCCATACTCCTGAGAAAGACGTTCTAAAAGAAGAGCACCAAAACCAGATCCAGTTCCACCACCAAAAGAATGGGTGAATAGGAAGCCCTGAAGACCGTCGCACGAGTCTGAAATCGAGTTACTGATACATTCAATCCCGTTCACCAGAATCAATACTCACCAGCAGCGCGACGAACACGCTCCACAACCTGGTCGATAAGCTCCTTGCCAATAGTGTAGTGGCCACGGGCATCTACGACGGCAGTTAGTTCCATCTTTCTTCGCCCAGTAGTGACATCGCTTACAGTTGTTGGCTGCATCCTCCTTGCCACTGATGAGCTGTTCTGGGTGGAAGAGGTTCCTGTATGTGCCGGTGCGCACCTCATCAATCACATTGGGCTCGAGATCGACGTAGATGGTTCGGGGAACATATTTTCCGTTGCCTACATCGACTTTAGTATCCGATTCTACAGATCCCAGATACATACGCGACAATCCGCTATTATTAACTTATCCAATCAAATATTCAACTTACTGGTCTCAGAAAAAAAGGTACTGAACCCCTCATCTCGCGGTCCAGAATGCTTCTCGGCAGTGAGGTATCCATCGGGCTAAGTTGCACGCGTAAGATTTTGTTTATATACTTCGTAGAGCGAAATTTGTCTGGATTATTAATAACCAACTAACCTGAATACCGTGCTCAAGGCAGTACAGCTGCACAGTTATTAGTAAATTTTCAACAAGTCCATCAAAATGTTTAAGGCTCGCGCTATGTAGAGGCCATGCATGCGAAAACTCGTAAACAATTAGAAAACCTCGTACCTCCCATGAAGAATTACCGATCTGGCAACCAGCTGTAAAAAAATCCATCAGTACTTTCATCGCCAGATACATCCTATATTCCATCCATCTCATATAGTTTGAAGATCGTGGTGAAAAGAAAGAAAAGCTGTGTACCTTGACCAACTGTAGAATGAAAAACACGACAACACGTTAGCAATCAATTAACAAGACATGACCATTACCAAGCTCATCAATCACCCGGTTAAACATACCGTTAATACTAATTACTTCTCTCATCTTGATTTTCTTCAATGACAATAGTCAAACAATGGATTGGAAAATGAAGGATAAAAGCGTTGCTGTGGTCACAAAAAATAGGTGGTAATGTCACGACCGAGAGGGCGAAGTGGTGAGTTGCAACGAAGCGAGGGGGGCTGTTGTGTTGTTGCTCATATCCCAACCGCGTTTCTCTGCCAACGTGACCAAAACAAACACACTTACGGCAGTAGAGACTCACATCGGAACCCGACATCTAATATATAGGTTTGCCCGCCAATTATTCTGTGACAGCATGTTGACTACGCTTTGAACACTGCAGATTGCGCTTAGGTGACTGCAACAGTTATTTATATAATACAAATGTGGCACTGACCACAGCGATTTACCTATCCGAATCCGAGATATGTCCAATCCCAACATCCATCAAAAACGCCTAATCCCGACATCATTATATTCTACATTCTATGATTATGGCCAATGTGTAGGGACTCAGACTGGGCTCAATAATATTTAGTGACTTCAATAAATTTGAGTACAAACTCAGGTCAAATTTACTATATAGTAGTTATTATACAATATTTATACATTATACATCACAGTTTCAGCAGACTAATCGACTCTCTAGGCGGCACTTTCATATACCTTGCCCGTTATTGGACAAACCTTACCACCTCGAGCTATGCTTCTAGATAAGCGGCAGTCCATTCAGACGAATCTTGAGCAGGGCCAAGACGTCAAGCAGTCTTTTCCTAGCGATTATCTAGGATAAATGGGTGCACCAACCTATTCAGGTCCGAACACCTTTTCCGACGTATTCGAGACCACAAGGAAACGCGGAAAGCCGTGTGTTCATAGAATAGAGGTAATTAAAATATAATCTCCTCAATTTCCATGGCACACTCGGTGCATTTCCTGACAGCTGTGCCTTTATTTGGTAACCGCGTCTCAGGACCCCAGTTATGTCGATGCTCCACCCTATCCAATCTCTTATTCCAAGTTTCAGTTCTGGTCCGTTTCCGCATCTGCTTCAGCTTGTCTGCAAATTTCCTGTCCTTCTTCTCTTTCCGCATTGCAACTCGCCGCTCAAATTCTTTATCTAAACCCTCTTCTCCACCCCATTTCTTGAATGCAAATTCTTCGACTTGGTACCGCAAATAGAGCATCATATTATTGTAAGTCGTCTTGTGAGGATTGGGTCGCTCAAGATGCGGCATTAGTTCCGTGTCACGTAATTCAGCTATTCATGATCAGTAAATGTTATGATACTGTCGGAATTCAGAAAAGGCGCTCACGATCTGTTAACAGATAATCCTCGCGACATTCAGTTTTCGTTAGTAGTGAATATTTTTCGGGAAACTTCGCTTTGCATGCTCGGCATACAGTACATCTGAACACTTTAAAGAATTCGAAATCTATATCAAAACTTTGGCATTCGAAGCACTTGGGATTGTCATCAGGGTTAATTGCGCGTTCTTGTAAATGTTAGCTTACATGCTTTCAGATAGAATGATTCATCACATATAGAATATAATATAAAACATACGTGGCTCAATCACAATCCTTTGTTGTTTCTGCTTCCACTCTTCCAGTGTCATACCATTTGGAAGCTGGGTCGTATCGTCCTCAGGCATAAATCCACCTTTTGAATCCTTGATCTTGGAAAAGTCTGAATTCCGTTAGTAACGACGGAGCATAAACGCGGTAAGAGTTCATGACGACTCACCATACTCAATGTAGTTCGTAAACTTCTTCGCAGGCTTGATAGAGTCATACGGCCTTTTTTTTGACGCATCGCGTACGTTTTGCTCCGCGCCAGAAGATCCGGTTTTTAAAGCTTCAGCATCTTTATTTGCAGCCTCTTTTGCTTTTGCTTCTGCCCGCGCTGCAAGTCTCTCACGTGCTTTAGCTCTGTTCTCTTCCTAAATGCAGGCTAAGCTAGTCTATCTCGGCAGAAAGTAGACTGAAGCGTAATACTCACGATACGAGCCAGTTGCTCCTCTTGCACTGTCGGCATAGTGGCGCCACTTTAGATGTTTAAACACCAGGAATATCTTCTTGCGTGAACGTCGGCAATATAAAGAGGACTTCAAGAATTTCACTGGATCGTGGCAAAATCTACGCGTTTGTGGATGTATAAATCGATGCTCTTGATGACGTCCGATGACATTTATCTTACACTAACCCAACGTGACAAATTCAGAGCCCGAATTCGTCGAAGACTATCACGTGCAGGCCATTGTGGTTCTTTTTCTCGAGTCCATCAAACGACAGCGCATATATTACATTATTAACACACAAAAAGGCGTTATCTTCGTCTGCAAAAGAACACATCACTGATCGCAGTATATGAGAGCATACCCGTGCTTTCACGATCGGGCTGCTAAAATCCTACGGTCTGGTTGTTGCCGAAGTCTAGGGTTAGGCGACCAGTGGCGATGAAAGCTATTGTCGCCCTGAAAGCGGCGCAACTGGGACTAAGCGGGGACACAAGCGGTGGAACTGCATAAACCCTTCTTTGTTATGCCCATTTTTACAATCGCCATCCTTTCGTTTCGGCGTTGCCCTCAACGCCACGCAATCGACCTCATCTCTAACTTCAGGCCTTTCTTCATCGTCCGAGTATCTTCCATCAATCTCCAAACATTCTCCGTCTGTCATCTCATCTCGACGTTGACGGTAGAATCTACCTCGTTCCACTTCCTTCCATTTCGCTTTTAAGCGAATCGAATATTCATTAGCGCTAGCTTTGCGTGCTCAGATCACGCAAATTTACAACACGGCCGGCTCTGAAGCTCTCAATGCGGCGCTGTTGAAAGCTCCGGCTTCCACAGCGGCTGGCGCGCTGAAGCAGCGCCCGGCGTTGACTTCAGGCGTCACGGTGCCTGGGTCAATTACCGCTCCGGTAACAAGCACCACCTCGAACTCGACGAGAAAGTTACCGTCTAAAACTCGCAAGGCCATCACCTCTGCTCCAAAGACAAAGCCTGCGTTCGTCCTCAAGCTCTGGAATATGGTAAACGATCCGAAGAACTCCGCTCACATCAATTGGATGCCCGACGGTCTCAGTTTCCAGGTTGTTGGTCGCGAGCAGTTTGAAAAGACGGTTTTGCCAAAGTACTTCAAGCACTCTAACTTTTCGTCCTTTGTTCGTCAGCTCAATATGTACGGATGGCACAAGGTTCAGGACGTCACAGCTGGTGCAATGCAGTCCGGCGAGGAGACCTGGCAGTTCAAGTCACCCAATTTCATCCGTGGGCGCGAGGATCTTCTCGACAACATTGTCCGTAATAGAGGATCGAAAGGATCAGATGACGAGGAGGACTTTGATCTTCACCAGATCCTCGAAGAAGTCGAATTGATCCGTCAATCTCAGCAGATTATCGCCGAACAGCTTAAGCACCTTAAGCAGGATAACGAATTGTTATGGAGCGAATCGTATCAGACACGCGAGCGACATAAGAATTTTTCTGATACGCTAGAGAAGATTTTGCGATTCCTTGCATCCGTCTACGGTAACCCTTCGAAAATTCTTGGCTCAACTGATGGCATTTCTGGAGTTGACAGTCCTCATCCGAGCAAGCGCGCAAGGCTTATGCTCCGCGATGCAGATGATCGTTCGCCTATCCTCGAGCTGCCCGACCAGTCTACGCCTAATAATGAGATCCGATCTGCAGCTTCTGCTGATATCTCTCCTCTCCCCACTCATTCTATGTCAACTGTCAGCAGCAATACTCCGGGTTCACTTGTTAGCTCAGGGGCGACCATTAACCCGGTACGGGCCAATACAGCTATATTTGATCAGTCTGACTTTCTTGATTCTCTGCCGATTGACCCTGGTGCCTCGCCAAATGTGACCACTCCCAGGTCATTCTTTCCTGATCTTCTTGCATCGACATCATCAGCTACAACTCCGACAACCATCTCGTCTCCGAATATCTTGGACACTAATTCACGGCAACTCATAAACAGCTTGGCCACTACTGAACCTGAACAGTCGATGAATAGACTTGCAGATAACTCACGAGCCATAGATAACCTGAGCGAAGAATTAGACTTACAGGGGCAGTCTCTTGATCAGGTCGAGGAATGGATTCAAAAGAATCTGTCATCGTACAGCCAGGGCCAGTTGGATTTTAATGAATTTTTGCACTAATTGGGTTCTTCATATCATCCGTGAATTCATTGGCGTTGTATCGGATTACGTTGTTTGTTAAATTTAAATTTAAAATGTAATGTGAAAACATGTCGGTCATAAAACGTATGGGTTTCTATTGTGGTTGTTCTTGCTCTGTGACTGGACATTGCACGATTGATTATGTGTTTGGCGGTATGTCGGAAATTAGAATGGCATAATGAAACGATAATGGCGTTGTCGGATATCGTAAAACCGGTGCTGTTTAATAACGCGTGTCCTCTGCCATTGATTTACTTAAATCGTTGTGGATTAAGATTACTATATCCCTCTAGACAGTATGGGCGGTTTCGGACTGCACTCTTGGAGAAACTCCCAACGGACCCTGTTGAAACTTTTTTTTTGCGGCTTACAACACCACTTTCTCATTTTTAAATCTGCCAGTACCAAACAGGAACACTTGTGCAATTTACAACTCGAAATACGGCAAGTCAAGAATGAGCAAAGAGGCAAGTATATTACCACCACTCGCCTCAACAGCGGTGCTGAAGCCATCTGATCCTGTTCCGCGAGACGCGAGACAGGTTTCCGGTATTGACTTCAACCTCGCCGAGAACAAGAACATGCGCGTGTCCACTCTCGTGAAAAGCATGAGGACAATGGGATTTCAAGCGACGTCAGTTGGGATTGCATGTGACATTATCAACGAAATGCGAAAATGGCGGGGCAAGACGAAGCAGGAACAGGATGAGGCAGAAGAGGAAGGATTACCGGCTGAGGACGGCACTGGGAATGAAAATTGTACTGTATTTTTAGGGTATACTTCTAATTTGATTTCCTCTGGGTTGAGAAGTACGTTGCGGTATTTGACGCAGAATAAGCACGTTTCCGCGATTGTTACTACTGCGGGCGGTGTTGAAGAGGACTTGATCAAGTGTCTCGCACCCACATATCTCGGCGACTTCACTTTGCCCGGTGCAGCGCTGCGCGAGCAGGGAATGAATCGGATTGGCAATTTGCTTGTTCCTAACGATAACTACTGTCTATTCGAGGAGTGGATCATTCCGATTTTCGACAAAATGCTAGAAGAGCAGGAGGCGGACCCCGAACTAGTCTGGTCACCATCAAAAGTCATCGCGCGGCTAGGAAAAGAAATCAATAACGAAGCGTCAGTATTGTATTGGGCGTACAAGAATGATATCCCAGTGTTTTGCCCTGCATTGACAGATGGCAGTATCGGAGATATGCTGTTCTTCCACACATTCCGCACGTCTCCACAACAGTTGAAAATTGATATCGTGTCGGATATCAGACGGATTAATAGTATGTCCATGGCGGCACCTAAAGCTGGTATGATTGTTCTCGGCGGTGGTCTGGTCAAGCACCACATTGCCAATGCGTGTTTGATGCGAAATGGTGCGGATTTCGCAGTGTTTATCAATACTGGCCAGGAATTTGACGGAAGTGATGCTGGTGCTCGACCGGATGAGGCTGTGTCATGGGGCAAGATCAAGGCTGAGGCCAAGAGCGTCAAGGTCTATGCAGATGCTACCATTGTATTCCCACTAATTGTTGCTGCCACCTTTGCGGTGGAAGATGACGATCAGGAGAGGTAGATATATCACGGTGTAAATATTGTAGATCATATCTTGTACCACATTTTGTGATATTATTCTGGGTTGGGTCATAGAGAGTGGATTGGCGTTTAAAATTGTTCAGATTGTCTCGGGTATAGAAAGTTGAATAAGTTTCTTTCTTCATGGGAAAAATATCACTTAGAAAGGTATTTTGTTTGCGAATAGCCCACAGGTAGTTCTCATTTCATTTAAGAAGCGCATCAAATTCACATTATTTGCATCATCTTTGACAATATAGTCATTCTGATCCCATTGTAAAACGGACAATATCCCAACTCTAGCGAATATCCTTCCCAGGACATCCTAATTTGGCTTTATTTGTCATAACACTTAGCTCCAGCATTACAAAGACACGAGAACGTCCGAGTTTGCTTCTAGCAATATTGAGATGTAGTTGACAGTGCTGGCGCCGCAGAATAGCTTAGTAGCGACCCTAGGAAAGGCAAACGATATTCTGGGTAGAGTAGGCTCATGATTACGGTTACTGGTTTTGGCCATCCTTGAGGGATCTCTTCGCCCTTAGGTACTGGGGAATAGGGTTCTTACCCAGCCAAAAAAAAAATCTCTTTCAAAGCCAACCTAAAACTTTGTCGCTAATAAAGATTAAGAACGAAATTATCAGAAAATCCCATGTTTCGGTTTTGCACATCGCAGATGAGTACGTCTAGGTCACGATAATCAATTCGTTGTTGTACTCAGTCGCAGACCAATTTCTTCACTCACAATCAACTCGCTCGCGCAATGTTTGAAGAAACCAGTATTGCACATCTAAAATCATGGTTGATTCAGCGACTCGAAAACATATCCGACGCGGATTCGGAGATATTATCAGACTATGTGCTCGCACTGCTTCGACACGATCAGCCGGCAGAGGAAGTCAAGCGGATGTGTCTTGAGCAATTGGAGGATTTTTTGCATGAGCATACGCCCGTGTTTGTGGAAGATGTGTTTGCTGCTTTAACTGTGAGATTGACATTACGATGAGAATGTGGTAATGGTTCTAACTGAGTGGTAGAGTAAAGCGTACATGCCGGCGTCGAGGGTACCCACTCCCGCACCGGCCGCTCAAGTCGGTGAAATCCCACAAGATCAGGGTGTTGTCCAACAATCGCAACCAAATGAACACCATCTGCCATTTTCTACCGCATATCTAGGCAAGGCACGACAACAAGGTTTTGTTCCCATGCAAGAGGGAGGCATTTCCCCCGCGCCAGCCATTAGTGATATTATTCCCCAGGCCGGTGCATTTCAGGTGATTTCTCGTGCGCCGGGGCAGTTTGGACAACAGCAAGGGCGTGGCTATCAATCCTGGCAACGAAATGCTGCGAGTGCGCCAGGTGTCGTTCAGAAGAAGAAGGGACGATGCCGAAGTTACGACGAGAAGGGATACTGCATGAAAGGTGACATGTGTCCCTATGAGCATGGGCAAGAACGGATTATTGTGTCTGGTACACAACCACCCGCCGAGCGTCGCATGAATCAGAAGGCTCAGCGAGGTGGACGACGTCGACCTGATACCATGCAGTTTGTCAACGGACCGAGTACGGACCCTAATAATATAGCCTTGGTTGTCGAGAAGATCCCGGAGGAGAACTTCAGTTTGGAGCAAATTAGATCTGTGTTTGAGGCGTTCGCACCTGTCCAGGACGTTTCACTCGACGAGGAGCATCATTCTGCTGTTGTTTCGTATTTCACGCACGATGATGCTGTCAAAGCGTGGAAGTCTCCTGTACCTGTGTTTCAGAACCGCTTTGTGAAAGTGTTTTGGAAGAGAACGGATGCAGAGGCTGCTACACGGACGCAAGGGAATGTTCATCCTGTATCAAAGAAGCGCTCTGCTTCGCCAGCGCATGAGATTGATGTCGCTGAGATTACGCAGCGACAGGCAGAAAAGCAGCGAGAATACGAAGAGCGAATGGCGAAGAAACGTGAACATGAAGAAAGGATGGCAGAGATTAAACGACAAAGTGAGGAGTTGCGTAAGAAACAGGAACTAGAGAGGGAAGCACTACTGGCCAAAATTCGACAGAAAGAAGAGAGCGAGCATGTTCAGTCCATTGGGAGCTCAGAGAGTGGCATGGAGGTTGACTCTGTTTCAGCACCTAGTTCGACTACTCAGGCATTGAAGTCGAAGTTGGAGCAGTTGAAAGCCGAGGCCGCGAAATTGGGAGTCAGTGTGCCTGAGCCGGAATCGCCGGCGTCACAACAGTATTATTCGCCCAGAGGCGGACGGTCATTTAGAAGTAGGGGGCAGGGTTCGTATCGTGGCACATATTCGCCTAGAGGTAGTGGTGGCTTGCCTGTTATGAACACTGCTCGATCGAATTTGGATCTTCGGACGAAAAAAGTTGCTGTACTTGGACTTAGAGATTCTGCCATGGAAGGCTTTGCTGGATATCTACTGGTAGGACCATCCGATTTCGTGTTTTGATTGTGAGATACTAACTGTGGGCAGGGTGTTGGAGAATATGAGAATATAGAGCCACATCCAACAGAAGCAGACGCGAAGATCGTGACATTCAAAGATCGCGTGACAGCCGAGAAATTCTACTTTGCTGGCCCTGAAATAGCTGAAGTCGGAAATGTGAAGTACAGCTGGTACAATCCACCCGCGCCCGCACCTACCACAGTCGCGTCCTCCAAGAACGTGGACACGGAGATGGACGAGGAGGAAGAGGAGGAAGAGGAATTTAGACGGAATAACCAAGCCGCGTGGAACGGCAATGGCGATGAGGCGCGGGTGGGACATGAGGTTATTGACATGGCAGATGAGGATGATGGAGATGTATACTAACACAACGTGCACAATATTATAGCACCTTAAATACTTGCTGTGAGAGAACAAATAGCAGTGTACTATACTTTACATGGTACATTGAGAGATCTCCTACTGAAGGACAGCCATCGAGGAAGTAAATTGATAACAAACATTTCTTTCATAAGAACACCACGAACGCATATGACAAACCGAACGTATTTAATGCAAGAACACCAATCCAACCCAAAGCAGTAAATAAACAAGCAAACAAAGAATCACCTTTCGGAATCTCTAATGCGGCTACTACCATACTCCTTGGATGCCGCCACCCTCGTTTTTCCAAACGCCGTACAAACCTTTGCCGAGACCTATCCACTTCCGCCATACGAAGAAAATGAAAGAAAATGAGTGAAATAAAGCGGAGAAGGACAGTGCGAAAGCGATGACCAAGGCGTAGAGGGTGTACAGGAGCACGCCGCAGAAACGGAAGAGATATGCATCGGAAGGCGAGGATGAGGAGGACGCGAACTCTTCTTGAAATACGAGCACGAATTTATCAATTAGTGTCATATGTGGCGGTGAGGGTTGTGGAGATGGCAGTGGAACTGGGGTAGACTGGATAGGAGGCTGTTGAAGGACGAAGTGCAGGACGAGGCCGACGACACGGGACAGGAGGAAAGTAAATAAGAAGGAGATGGCGCCACAGAGGAGATGCAGATGTAGAGGTGTAGCGAAGTAGGCGTGCCGGTTGTGGTTGTTGTGGACGTGAATATGATCCATGGCAGATGTAGATCGTAAATTAGATGCTCGGATACATAGCAAATAGCGCGTGGTGGGGGGGGAAGCCGACTGATGGCTTCCTTGTTGTTGCAAATATACTGCAGTAAAGTAAACAATAGACTACACAGTTTGATATGAGTATTTTTTATTTGAAAAAGCGTAGTGGATAAGAACCGTTCGATTTCGATGTGTGTGCTGGTCTCGTGGAACTTCACGAAACAATATTGGTGCAGTTGGATTAGGGTTGCAAATCTGATCACAAATTCATATCACATTAGATTGTGAGATGTGATCCTTTAGCGTCGCACAAGATTAGCTGAGTGGTGCGAACAACTGTGTCTACTTTTAGCAAATTTGACAGCAATCGGCTATTGACAGACTGCGCGCTGATTGGCTAGTTCTAGACGAGGCCCAATGAGCCCTAACCCAACGGCAATGTTGACATGCAACTCTGGAGATGCGTATTCGCCATTGCGGCGATTTCCATTGTACAGTATGTTACTCTGCCAGTATTGAGTGATTCTTGATGCAAAATATCGGTATGAAATTGAGAAGATGAACTATATATTATACATTTGTAATATTTAAATATTAAAATATATTGATGTCAGCAGCAAGGAACATTGAAATTCAATATACCAGGGGCCTGATGCAGGGAAACAGATGGTGAAATAGAGTTTGAAGGTCCCAGCTGCGCGTTTGCTCTTTTTTGGACGCCGCTGTTTTTCTGAAGATTGGCACAGCCAAACTCAAATTGCCAAACGTGAGCCGCCATTGTCGAAATCTCCAAAAACCTGTCCGAAGTCAGATTCCAGTCATTCCCCAACCTCATTTAACCTTCGTCTACTTTTCCATCATATCATCAGATACTATTTACTGAGTTCATACTATTATTCTTAAGGCTTCTATTTCTGTCTGCTCGACTGTCCTAAGTGCGTTTGTCCGTGTCGGCTGTCATCTATTAATGTAAGCAATTATTTATTTATTTGTGCTTATTACTATTCATCCTCATCAACAAATAGGAACCCGTCTGCAAAATGCCCCCATCGCCACCCTCACCTACGGGTCCATATCATCCGCTCCAACGGCCTTCATCAAACGCATCCCAGCACCACTCCCAGCACCATCTCCCACCGCTAGCAATCTCCTCCTCTTTGTCATCATCCGGTCCCATCCCAAGCGGCCCTCGCTCCGCCTTATACTCCAAACCAGGAGGAATTTACAGAACCGATCGCGAGCGTGACTACCGCTGGGAACGCGAACGCGAACGCGAACGGGAAAGAGACCGGGAGCGTGATCGTGATCGTGATCGCGAACGTGACAGAGATTATGGCCGACCATTATGGGAGCGCGACCGCGAACGTGAGAGAGAGCGCGACCGCGAACGCGATTATTGGGAGCGCGAGCGCGACCGCGATCGAGAACGAGAATACCGAGAACGAGATTATGATCGGGGTCTTTACGATCGTCGGCCACCGTTACAATCCTATCGTTCCCGAGATTGGGAACGAGACCCTAGAGACATTCGTGATAGAGGGAGATACATTCCTGACAGAGACAGAGAGAGGGATCGGAATTCCTGGGCACCACCGCATGCGCCGCTCAAAGAAAGAAAATTGACGATGCCTGAACCGTCTTCACTCTATCGATCACCACAATCTTATCACCATCCGACAGCTGGTCCACCAACTCCGATTGAGCGTGACAGGTTTGCTCCACTTTCGCGAAGATCGCCTCCCGTAGGTCCGCAAGAATTTCATCACAATCCTCCACCTCCTTATCATCAGCCACGCGTAGTATCGCCAGCTAGCTACCCTCCACAACGACCACACAACCGTATCCCGATTGAGTCTGCTCTTCCGCAAAGGCACGATCGGAGACTAGACAGTATCCCAACTGGTCCTTCCCACGCGAGCGCTTCAAAGCCGATATCGGAACGGAAGCCAATTCCGACTTCTGCCCCAGCAGCGCCAGCACCCACGCCCGTTCCCAGTGCCTCTTCAGAGCTCAAAGAACCCGCGAGCGACGAATTGAAGGGTATTGATGCGAAATCGTCTCAAGGTAAGCTAGCATCGGCTAGTATTGTTCTCCAGCTAATCAAGTGGCAGCAACGCCGGTCACAGCAGTAACTGAGAATGCACCTGCGGAATATTTCTCGTCGCACCCGGCGGTCGTTGACAAGAATGAAGAACCGATTGTTAAGCAGCTGACTTCTCCTCCAGAAGGTCCTCTCTGTGCACTTCCTACGGAACATGCGACGCTGACAACTGCGACGAGAGCAGCTTCAGAGCTGAAACCCGAGCAAAAGGCGAAAGAACCTCCACTTCCGTCGATTCAACGCCAATCGATGGTTACGTCCTTGCATTCGGAGGACGAGGACGAGGACGAAGGCGAGGACGAGGATGAGGATGAGGATGAGGAAGAGGGGCTCAACGAATCCGATGTCAACGCCAAGATGGCTGATCTCGATGTACAGATAGCAACATTAGAGTCTCGACTAATCGAGCTGGAGCAAGAAAAGAATGTTGAGCAAGAACTCCTCCACGAGCAGGTCGTCACTCCAGCTCCGTCCCCGTCACCAGAACCAGTTCCCGAATCGCTGTCAGATGTAGGACCAAAAATGTCGAAAATGGATGTGGATAGCGAGATTTCTCCGGATGACGACAACGACGAATCGGAACCGATGGAGATCGTCAATGATTCGCATTTCATTATCCCCCGGACTTTCCCGCACAGGATACTCAAGCTTAATAACGAAATGATACATGCTCAAGAGGCCGCCGATATGAAATACAAGCTCGAGAGTCCGGCAAAGTCGATTTCCGACTACGATTTTTACTCTCTGAATGAGTCGTCATTTAAAGTTATGAGACATGTCATAATGAGGCAGTTACAAGCCCGGAGAAAACAGGAATACGAGAAAAGTCGGCAGCTGCAGATTGAGTATAAGGAATTGTACGATAAATGGCTTATCAGCTGTCGTGCCCTTGATGAGGAAATCGCCGCTAGTTCTGCAAAGTCAAAGGCTAGAGAACTAACCAGGTCGTCGTCTACAGATGGCAATTTCGATGACGATGACGACGAAGCTGGTGTCTTCCGCCGTCCCGGTCGCGGCCATCATAACGCGGATACCGTCCGTAGCGAGGCCGAGTTCATGGAAGTTCTAGCGTCATTGGAATGGGAGGACTCCCGGGATCCCAAGAATCGTGCTAAATTGACTTCGGCGCGGATTCCGAATATGATTGTTGACGAGGACGAACGAAATACGGTGTACGCGGATTCAAACAATATTGTCAAGAACCCGAATATACCGTTGAGACGCTTGTCCACGGATGGCGTCGACGTATTTACAGAAGAGGAGCATAGGCTTTTTTGTGAGGGATATAAGCTTCGTCCTAAACAATTTGGATTCATCGCAAATCATATGGGAATGATTCGAACATTTGAGGAATGCGTGTTACATTACTATCGCACAAAGAAGACTGTGGACTACAAAACAATGGCAACTACCACCCGACGTCGCGGCGCTGGTGGACGAAAGGGCCGAAGGAGAGCAAGGACCGGCGCGAATGCCTCTGCGCAGACCGCTGCAAAGTCTCGTCAAGCCGTATTATTAGATGGACTCACTGTGGACGGCGAGGACGCTGAGAAGGAACAGGCGGCCGAGACTACAGACGATCAACCAACTCCGCAACCGCCTATCCATCCGAGACAACACTCGCATCGTGAACGCATGCCAGACGAAGAAATTGCTGCGCTGCTGGAGCTTGGATCTACTGGTCGTCCACGTCGCGCAGCTGCGCCGGTGTTTGGAGGACCCGGAGGCGAGAAGCGCGAACAGCCTGTTAATGAGCAACCGCAGCCGAAGCCGAAGCGTGCTCGTGGTGGCAAGAAGAGTACCGGAAAAGGACGTGGTTCGGGTGCAGCTATTATTCCTCCACTTGAGGAACGGCAAATGTTGCCGATAATGTCTGCGCAGATGTACCAACAACCGCTGATGCAGCCAGAGCTACAACCGATTTCAACATCGATGTCAGAACCGGTTCAGATGCCCATCAAGCGGGAGGTTACCCAGTATTATCAGCAAGAGCAATCTCAACCGCAACCAATTGTGCAACAGCAGATGGACGATCTTGTGGATGTGCCTAAAGATCTGAAGGATCGTGAGGTCGATGCTATAAGTGCGCTTGCCGGTCTCTTTGGTGGCATGGACGGTATGGTTCCGCAGCAGCAGTCCCCAAACCAGACTCCGCAATCGCAGCCGCAGCAGCTCCCGCAGCAGTTGCAGGAACACCAGTATGTAC
This sequence comes from Lipomyces chichibuensis, assembly GCF_038497645.1. NCBI lineage: Eukaryota > Fungi > Ascomycota > Lipomycetes > Lipomycetales > Lipomycetaceae > Lipomyces > Lipomyces chichibuensis. The sequence continues at coordinate 45,689 of NW_027117492.1, forward strand.
AGACACAGCGCTCTCCCGATCTCCAGCACCAGTTTCAATCGCAGGAGGGGCAGTATCAGCGGGGTCTCGTTCAGGAGGGAGTACAGATGCGCGAACATGGCCGTATATTGCCTGGGTTGGAGCAACAACTGCCACAGCAGCAACAAGCCGAAGATACTTCTGCGTTAGGATTCCTTTCCTCAGCGGCTGCGACAGTTACGATTGCACCTACAACTACTTCGACGCCTAGCCAGCCATCCGAAACTGAGCAGTCGGAGCAAGAGCAGCAGAATGACGAGCAGTTAAAGAATATGTCTGGATCAGGCCTAATTAAGCGGAATAACATGATCTCGAGTTATTGGAGTGTCCATGAGATGGATTTGTTCCCAAAATTGTTACAATCGTACGGGACACAGTGGGAAGAGGTGTCTAAGCATTTGAAGGCGAAGACAACTACGATGGTTAGTCATTGACAGGAGTTTGTGGCGCGAATAGAATGCTTGCTAACGAAATATAGGTGAAAAATTATTATGCGCGAAATGCGGAGAAGTTTGGCTGGGATAGAGTTACTGCGGAGGCGAATATGCTCATTGCTAGCGGACGACCTACACCGCCGCCGCCTACGCAGCCTGTGCCAGTCCGGAAGCGTTATGAGGCTCAGCAACGCATTCGCGACGCGGATGAGGATGACAGGATAATTCCACATGCAGATGAATATCAGCGATATGTACCTGTGCCGATCCACCATTTGCCCACGCCAGCGAAGCCGACGCCATTAACCCATCCGCTAAAGCGTGAGCCCGTGTTTATTCCTCCACAGCAACAGCAGCCGTCTACTGCTTCCCAATCGCCACCTCAACCTCAGCCGCAGATGGCATCTGGTTCGCAACCGCAACCGCAATCACAACCAACCGCAGCTTCTCTGCCTTTACCTCCGAGTCCACAGACCCAGGCACAACTGCCGATGCCACAGCCAATTCCGCAGCCTATTCAGCAACAGATTTCTCAGCCTCCACAGCAGCCAGCATCACAGGCGAATCGTGGACCGCGTCTTGGATTCTTCGCAGACGCGGGCAAACCCCGTTCTACAAGTGGAATGCTCAGTGCTCCCGCCGCCACGGCGGCCGGGGCCGGGGTGCCGACTACGCTTCCGAGTTTGGGAATTAGCGCACTAACATCTGCTCCGGAGCCACAACCGCAGAAGCAGCAGCTGCTTCCACCTCAGGCTCCCGCTCCAGCTCCGCAGCAGCCAACACCTCCTCGTGCTCTCCCAAAAATGTCCAATATCGCGAATCTACTAAACGATGTCTCAAGTTCACCTCGGGCTGCCTCTCCCGCGCCGCAAGCCTCGGCGTTGTCGCCGGCCCTCACGGCCGCTGCACCGATACAACCAAAGTTGGAGCCTCCGTCGCGGTCGTCGTGGATAGGAACCGCTGGAAGTCCTAGGCAGCACGCTTCGATTCCGATGATGCAGACGCATTCGCCGGTGCCGCCATTGCTACAACCTGTGTACACGCAATCCCAGCAGCCGCAGCCAATGTACCCGTCGTCTATGGAGCCACAACCACCGCCTCCATATCAGTACGCTATACCTACACCTCCACAAACACAACAGCCTCATTTGCTCCATCCTCATGGGTATCCACAGCATCTCCCACACATGCAACCACCGCCTCCTCCGCAGCCCATGTTACCATCATTCTCATCCTACCCGCCGCAAACAGCGGTTCCCATGCAAGCGCCTCCGCAGGGCGGGTTCTATCAACCGCAGCAACAACAACCACAGGGCCAACCACCCGGCCCTTCACTACCTAGACTCTCAAGCCTGATCAACGGCGGGAAAATGTATGATTTACCAGGCCTATTCAGCAGTCGCGAGAGCAATGAACGAGGTGTCTAAATATCAATGATATAGATATACATTGAGATAAAGAAGTTGGATGATGGCGAAGCTTGGCTTTGAATGAATTGCAGGATTGTATATTATATGGATTTGCTTTGAGCTGGATTTTAGCACTTTTTGTTTCGGATCGGGGTTACGGTGTTCTTTTCGATTTTTTTATTTTGATGATATTGTACAATTATTGCTTTAAGAATAAATATTATATGTTAGATTTAGCAGCATATGATTTTACGGAGCTCAAACTTCATGTCCGCGATCCCTTCCGTGGAGTATATTCGTTTACCGTCATCCGTGGCCAATTATATATTTATGGCCAATATCAAAAGTTCCCCGCTCTTATTGAAAAATCCGCGGCAATCATGCGTACACCCCCAGTGTAGGAAATTTTGGCCGTATGTAAATAACAGCACCAGAGAGAGGGAGGGAGGGACGCATCAACATCGGAAAATTGGAGGTCTGAAGCCCGGGGTTGTGTAGCAATTGTTTTGAGTGGCGTGACAAGATCCACTCAACTTTTGCAAAGATATATCCGTCGACACTCTGGTAACGAATTTCGTGCAAGATTGGATCCCATATTCAAGGTGGTGCGCAAAATGCATATGGTGTCCACAGCACTGTATGCAATTCAGCCCAACAGCCCAATAATTACCAGTTGGACTGTAAACAGGACATCGGGTACAGCTGGAGGCTAGTATTAGCAAGACTCCATTATTGCCCTTTTCTCTGGCCACTAAGTTTGTATATTTATATTTGAGCTGTATCCTTACTTGCAATTTGACTATTTCCGGCTGTTTTATTATTGTTATATTTATTGATCATATTCATGTCGTCCACTAATACAAAGACTGTCCTTTTTTGGTCGGTTCTCTTGATTTCGCTGACAATTCTATTATGTTTGGCGTCTACTCTATCAACATATTCTTCCTTTTCTGAGGGGTTTGAGAGAGTATCCGGAAGTAGTCAATATACCTCCTCTATCGATCTCGGTGTCGAGAATGAATCTACGGCTACCGGGCCGAATTCGATCCCGTGTGCAACAACCACGGATAAAGTCAACGCAGAAATTACGCCATTAATCGACTCAAATTGGTCAAATAAGACAGATGATGCATCCGCAGCAGTGTCCACTATTTATTTGTTCACTGCTATTGCGACCACCCCCCCAAGTAGCTTATTTGGGCGTGTTTCACACCCGCTGCGTCCCCGTGGAATATCTGACAGCGTCATTGCAACTTCGACCATTCCGACCAATAATTTTTACACCAACCTGTTCATTGGAGATCGGAATCAGCCGGCGAATCTGTATCCGTACATGGTGTGGTGGAATCAAGGAGTTGGCGGCGATTACGGCCTTGCCATAAGTCACACTACTAAAAGTCAAAGGGTGCGCTGCCTTCCGACATTTTTTTTGTAGGATTGTTCTAACGTTAAAAACTAGGTTTATGGACCCAACCCAGGCGCAAATCCAGTGGAATATTACATAAATCCTATTGGCATTCGTTCGATCTCATTTTCTGCAGTGGAGTTTGATTCCTCCATGACCATGAACTTGATGTCACCATCTGCGTTCTCGGTTAACGTAATAATGTCCCCGTCGACCTCTAAATATGGTTCCTCGCGTTCTCTATCGATCCCTCTGGTGCAAGGCGCTGGTTTTATCTCAGGGAACTACTACAATCTACAACCGCAGTTTAACTCGATTGTCGGCTTCAAGTCGTTGACTGCACGCAGTAGTCCCCGCTCTGGAGTCCGGAAGTACGTTGCAGAGTTATATGATGGGACGTCGTGGGGTATTTACGCGACAGTGCCGTCTGGCCAGACGTTCTCGCTTTCTTTTTCGAGTTCCTCCACAATTAAAGCGTCTGGGAGAGTTAATAATGTTTTGGTTCAGATTGCGAAGATTGTTAATGAAGGTGCATTGGATAATCATGCAGGAATGTATGCGACAAGTGCGACAGTCTTCGGTATTGCCACTGGAAGCCAAGGCACCTACACGATCAATTATCTGTCTGGTGGATCGAATAACGCCGGCAGGCTTCTCCTGTTCGCACTACCCCACCACGTTACGTCATTTTATGGTAGCATGTCTAGCCGTTCACTTGGATTCACGATGGATTCTCAAACGAAGGGAACTATGTCTGCTTACTCCACAAGCCAGCTAGTCATGTCAGAGACAATTCCGATTAATATCACGTTCGCGCCATGGACAAGTATTCCAGGAAAATCTGCAAATTACACTAGTCATGCGAGGGCATTGATTTCAGAGGCGGCTATGTTGGAAGTCATACAGGACTTTAACGCGCAGACGAATTTGGACTCGATGTATTTCTCTGGCAAGGCGTTGGATAAGTTTGCAATGATATGCTACGTTGCACATTTTATCCTTAAGGATAGCATAATCACAGCTACTTGTCTCACGAAATTGAAGGCTTCTTTCTCCCGCTTCGCTAGTAATTCCCAGAGATATCCTTTGAAATATGATAGTTAGTATCGGTGACAGCTAATTTTGACTTCGAGCTGACAGTTATTTCAGACACGTATAATGGTATTGTGTCGAGCATTTCGCTATCGACCGGCAATTCCGGCGACGACTTTGGCAACACATACTACAACGACCACCACTTCCACTATGGCTATCACATTCATGCCGCTGCTGTGATTGGATACATTGATAACGATTTACGCGGGACGTGGGTCGCAAATAATAAGGATTACGTGAATACCCTCGTGCGCGATGTCGCTAATCCTATGGTTGATGTGTATTTTCCTTTCTCTCGCTCATTCAGCTGGTTCCACGGTCATTCATGGGCGAAAGGTCTTTTTGAATCTGCGGATGGTAAGGACGAGGAGTCGTCGTCTGAGGACTACCACCACGCGTATGCCATCAAGTTATGGGGCCAAGTTGTTGGTGACCCGTCAATGGAAGCGCGTGGTGCGATGATGCTTGCAATTATGAAACGCGCTATGAATTCATATATGCTGATGAACAACACGAATACTATTCAGCCACCGAACTTCATCAGAAATAAAGTCTCCGGCATCGTATGAATTATTATACCTGATATATTTGCTGGTCTCATACTTACTCTCGTTCATATAGCTTTTTGAAAACAAAGTGGATCACACGACATACTTCGGCGCGTATATACAATACATCCAAGGAATCCACATGATTCCCATAACTCCTGTTTCATCATACATCCGCTCCCCAGGCTTCGTCCAACAGGAATGGACGTCCCTACTGTCTTCCGTAGCGCCGACCCTGACCGACGGTTGGAAAGGTATCCTGTACGCCAATCTCGCTCTGTTCGATCCGACTTCAAGCTACAAGTTCTTCACCGATTTGAGCTTTAAGAGTGCTTACCTGGATGGAGGGGCTAGTTTGACGTGGTATCTTGCGTACGTGGCAGGTGTTGGCGGCACTACTTCGTAACTTTCTGTTTGCATTTCTGGAGGCTGTTGCTCTGTTTTAAAATCGTAAACTGTTTGAAGCACGCTTTGGATGCATTTTTTGCGTATCCTGGCGTGCCTAATCGCGGCATACTCTGTGGATTCTGAGATACAGTATACCACTTACTTTGCGCATTTGCAAGATGATTAATGATTAACTTGCATTATGAACTGTAATGAAATAAAAAAATTTTGAAGTTATACAAACAGAAACCTTAGTACTAGTTCTCTAATAGCAGCAGACATAGTTTAACTAACAAGCTATACTAATCGTAACAAAAAATAACCACCACAATAATAACCCTCCTATCACATACAACGCGCAACCGCCCGAAACCTCAAGTCAATCAATTACTCTTTCATCGTGAACCAAAGTCGTCTGTTCCAAAATCCTCGAAGGCCGCATCAAATGAAGTACTCATCGCGGCGTTGGCCTTGCCGTTCGAGGACGTGACTTTCTTCGCGTCTTCTAAGCCGCTGAATGCCTTATCAAAGTCATCAAACCCGCCGAGTGCATGGGAATCAGTTCCAGAGAGTGGGATTTTGGGGGGTAGAGGGGGTCCCGTTGACGTTATTGGTGGGGATGCAACTGCTTGCGATCGGGGAGCGGTTGGAAATACTGCCGGAAATGAAGGAAATGATTCGTCGAACGACGTGATGGCCGGTGCCGAAGGCAACGCGGTCGGCAACGACAGTGCGGGAGCAGGTGCCGATGGCGCTGAAGGTGGAGCACTGAACGACGCAAACACAGCGTCAAATGAATCCTGTACGTCTTTGCTATTGAACGAAGCAAGAGGAGATGACGGTGTGAATGGAGATGTTGAGACTTTGGTAGGAGAGGAAGGCGCGATCTCTGCGATAGGTGCAGATGCAAAGCTGTCCTCGAACGACGCGAAAATATCAGCTGGAGGAGCAGAAGCCGCAGGCTCTGGCTCGGATGACACATTTAGCATCGCGTCCGAATCTGGTGCATTGGCGACAGCTTGGACAACAGGCTCCGATGGGGCAGTGTTGGCCGGCTCAGCTATCTCAGCTGGCCCTTCGAGCTCCTCGTCAGACGACGATTCAGCATCAATCTGCAAATCCTCAATAGGAGGGAACTCCGTGGCAAAAGGACGACCGCTAGATGTCTCACTTCGCGTCTCTTCAATGGAATCCTGCTTTGGAAGAAAACCGAGGCCGGAAAACACAGCATCAAAGTCCTCTTTTGTGCCAGCAAAATGCTTTTGTTTAGGCTTCAAGGCGAATGGATCCATTTCATCTTCATTCGCCTCTTCTTCCGCGGGCGGTGCAGATGGCTCAAAAGTCGGCGGCTCCGACTCAGTTTGTAATTCTTCGGTTGCAATAGTCTCCGGAGCTGGTGGCGAAGATGGCTCCGATGTCTCATTGACCGAGGTAACCAAGTTCTCAGAATCAGCCACCTTCGGTAGTTCGCCACCTTCAGACGCGGTGACAGCAGAGACGGATGATGTGTGTGAATGCAGAGTCGGAGACTCTGGTCTCGAGAATCCTTCACGAACTGATTCTGGAGCGTTGTTGACGACTGACGACGAAACTGATTCCACTTCGGCAGCCAGGAGACCGCCTACGAAGGCCGCAGTCCCAAGTGGCCCACTCAGACTGGTAGCGCCGTTGAAAAGGTGAGTTGTCGCAGCAGTTGTCGTTGTGGCCGGAGACGACGCAATCTGGTCATCGTAGTCATCCTCGTAGCCTGTTCGCGGCAAAGAGTAGGTCTCGGATTCCTCCACCGATAGCGCACCGACAACTGGAGATGCAATAGCGGGTTGTGATGCCTGCGACGACGGACGCTGTAAATCCGCGAACATATTTTCAAATATTGATGCCGGCGCTGCTGCCGGTGGCGACGCCGACACGGATGGTGCATCAGAGGCAGGTACCGATGCAGCGATCGTAGCAGGGAGCAATGTATTGAGATCAGACGTGTTAATCGACAGCTCCGATTGGGACGGGCTCGAGAATGGATGGAACGGATTCATGTTGCTCATGGGCACGACATCTTCAGGGTTGCTGGCCGTAGAAACTGTTCTGACAATTTCAGCTTGCGTTTGTGTATCATCAAGCTCGTTCTGGGATTTTTCTAACTCACTCTCCGCACTTGTCAGCGACTTCTTGTTTATGGCAACGAGACCCTTCTGCTGTCGAACATCCCGCTTAGCTTTCTCTAGCGCCTCTTGCACCTGAGCAGTTTGTTCCTGCACTAATCTTATCTTTTCTTTCAGTGTAGCATTCTCGTTTTGGTCAGTTTCAAGATTCGACATGACTTCCTGATATTGCACCTGTACGGAATGGACCGAACTCTCCAAAACAGCGTATTCCTGTCGCAAGTTTGCAGTTTCATTCGTAGATGTAGCTAGTTGTTGCTCAACAGTCCGGACTTTCGCAGCTTCGCTTTCGTAGACACCATGAAGCTGTTTCAGTTTGCCTTCAATATCTTGGCGAAGAGCAACCATCTTCGCCAGTTCCGTCTCAGTTTTAGCTCGCTTCTCCTTTAGCGCTTGCGTTTGAGAGGTTAGCGATCCGATCTCAGTGGACAGCTTCCCAAACTGGGTCTTCTCGGATGCCATTTTCTCCCTAATATCGCCATCGCCCAGTAAGAGATCTTCATTGCCCGAAATAGTTGACGGTGCTGATACTGACGATATACTCGACAGGGGCACTGCAATTGACTGCGCAGCTCGTGGAAAAGTTGTAGGCGGCGGCCCCGAGAACTGTTGTGACGCAACGACTGGAGATGCAGCTGCAGACGACTTTGACAAAACCGGAGAAGGAAGCACTGGTGGTGGGGGTGGTGCGCTGGCAGGTGTTGGAGCGGACGGAACTGGTGCGGATACCTGCGCAGGAGGAACTGACGATTGCGAGGTCAGTTGCTGCTGGATAGATTGTCCGAAAGCAGAAGATGGAATGAACGGAGCTCTACCTGTTACGCTCGGAGATAGTGGGGTCGACACTGCACCGAAAGTTGTGGCCGAAGTGGATGATGTTGGCGTAGATGATGATGGTGGTGGCGGCGGTGACTGTCCCTTACCAGAAGTTTCAATTACCGGAGCAGTTGCATATGGCACTGGCGGGCCAGGAGCTGTGGAAGACGTAGGAGAGGCGAAGGCCGAATCGTCAAGGTCAAACAAATCTACTAGAGCAGATTCACCTCTTTTATGAGCAGATGGTGCGTCGAACACGGAAGCAGGTGCGCTTCCTGTTAAAAATACCGGATTAGGAGCAGCTGCAGGATTCCTTGTTCGTAACCAAGGCGGAACCAAGAGAGGAGGCAAGGTCTGAGGAAGTTCGTTACCAGTGAGTTTTTGCTGGACAAGATACATGGCGACAGCAAACTCGTCTTTGGACAATTCACCGGTATTTCTGATATCAGACATGTCCCAGATTTGAGCCAGGACGTTGTCGGGGAGCTTTGAAGTCATAAAGAATGGAACTGCAACGTCACCTACCCCAAAGTTAACAACAAATTACCTGCCTAACTCGCTGTTGTAAAACATACCTCCAATAAATCCTCTGTTATCCCGATCTATGGTAGCGAAAATGCTATCATAATGTTCTTTCTGGGCAGCTGTGATGAGCCACTCTTCAGTAGGAGGAAGCGACCCTGCACGTGCGGGAGCGCCAAAGCCCTGGTGAGAGACAGAAGTGCCCGTCAGCTGTCGTTGAACTTGGCCTCCTGGCGCGGGCGACTGCCGGCCACCCGAATACTGGTGACCACGCTGGCGTGGAGCCGGTGGCTGTTGTTGATGCTGGTGCTGAGGTGGCGGAATCTGAGGAGCAATGCTAGGTCTAGCACTAGTGCGAGACGATGGACGGCCGACTTCAGGGACCGAGGAAGCAGCAGCTAGTAGCGGGGGCGGAACCGAAGGTGGAAGAGCGGGCAAGGTCCCGTTCAAGGTGCATTGGATCAAGTGCATGGCAATAACGAACTCAGTGACATCCAGTGCACCGCGATGGTGCACATCTGCGAGATTCCAGATCTGTCCCAGCGTCTCGGTCGGCAACCTTGCGCGAACGAAAATCTCTCGAGCCTGCTCACCTAGTTGACGTTGTCAGGTTAGGAGGGACAATTTGATTCACTTATCATTACTAACCGGACAATAAGCTATCAGAAGTGCTAGTCTCAAACAATTGCACAAATCGAGCACGTTCTGCCGGGTTCAACGGAGGAACCCCGGGTGCAGGCATCTGTTCGAATATTGGTAGTGGACCAGCTAAAGCGCAGAATCATATCAGCGACCAGCTCATAGACCAAACAAACAGTAATGCGATGAAACATACGTTGCGAGGCAAGCTCAGGGGCAAGCCTTTGTCCGCTCTGAACGTAACCAATCAACCGGAGCGCAATTGCGAATCCAGTTTGATTCAAGAATCCATTATTCTGATCATCGGCAATTTGCCAGATCTAGGGGCTATTAGCAAGGTCTCGAGCCGTAGAATGATTGATGCTGGATCAATTGCGTGGTAGTACAACGGATCCGTTTTGAATTTGATGAGACACATACTCTTCCAAGAACCAGGGGGGACAATCCGGATCGTTCGAACAAAGTCCGGGCAGCCTCCCCGGTGACAACTCCGAGAGATTCTGTATCCAATGATTTGAATAATTGACCGTAAGTTGTCCTTTCCTCAGAAGTGAGGGTCAACCGCCGGGGTGGGGGTGCTATATTAGATCACAAGTTAGCTATTCGGCATTGGCCATATATAAAGTCCCTCAATAGCCCAGAAGTAATCGAACTAACGACTGCGGGATTCAAACCAAGCCTTACCTTGCCCATATGATCCACCCATTGACGCCATCTTATTGATGATAGATATTCGAGATAGAAAAGGTGTGTTGCGATGACCGAGGGTTCTTGGAAGGAATGACCACTAGACTTTGGGTTGGAGATGACGATGGCTTAGGGCCGGTTGGGTTTTCCGGACTTTCTCGGCCCATGCTTAATACGGCTTTATCAAACATTTTACACTTTGCTCGTGAGAGATATCACCAAAACATCAACATGAAAGTTTTCCCATTTCCGGTCTTTTTTCTGCAGAAACCGAGGAAATATGATTAATTTCATTATTTAAGGAAATCAGCCTATCCGAACTGTCGCATCCGTCCATAATCCCTTCCCTTCAATTGCTGTAATGAGCTTAAATATTCAAACCAATTTCGCAGTTCTAGCGCTTAGGCTCGAGATAATCTGAAATGAATTTTAAATAAATTTAGTAGAATTAGGTTAGTTAATAGCGAAATCTATACATTGGTCATCGCTTAGTCAGCAATAACCGTACGAGTTGGGAGCCTCGATTGCGACCGTGACTAAGATTGGCTCGATGGTTTAGTGGTATAATTCTCGCTTAGGGCGTAACACCTTAAGTCGATTTGCGAGAGGTCCCGGGTTCAATTCCCGGTTGAGCCCTTCTTTTTTTTTTTTCTTTCTTATTTAAAGATTTTTGCAAAATTGTTGAGGTTCTTGCCCGATTATAGGGCCAACTGTCAATCTGGAGACAAACAAGCTATGGCTTTGACAGGATAATAATTAATGATTCCCCTGTGAAAGGCTTTGTCAATCATTCTGTTACACGTGTAACGCACTGCGATAAACTCCATTGCCGACACGTGTAATTTCATTGCTAAGTATTTTTAATATCCAAGCCTCATTCAAAGAATTTGATTAAAATCCAATATTAGGATATTTCTCTACGATAAGGAACAAATTAATTGAGCTGGCACACTCATAATAAGTTAACAACTGACAAATGGAAACGTGAGCTCGTTATGGGGGGTTAATCTTAGTGTGGTTCGTGCGACTTCACGCTCCATCCATAGTGTGGTTTTGCGGACTCGCCCCCCGCATTCTCTGGCTATCACTAGCTCAACCGCATCAGAAATATAACTGTCTGTTTGTCTGCAATGTGTCTGCAATTGGAACACTCTCCTCTTTCGCTGGTTATTCTTGCTATCCATTATATATCCCCAATTCTCTCGACTAATTGTTCGACTTAAAATCAACTATGCAGAACCTCCGCTACAACGACGACGTCGAGATCCCGGGCAGAGAGTACAGCGATCCAAAGCCATGGCCGCCTCGCCCACCGACTCCTCATCCCCCAAGACCAGTTGACCCTAGAACAGGAGCTTTACGCAATCACGCAGACGACTTGTCCCTTGCTCTCCATCCCTACTTGACTCCGTCCAAATTGCACGTTGTTCAGCGATGGCGTGCCGCTGTGCCGCCATTCATGAGGGATGTCGAATCAAATTGTTAAGCTAAGCCATCGTGGAATACGAATTGTATATTAGTTGGGTGAGGTGATGTGGATGAGATGAGATGGGTCAATTCGCGCACACCGTTTCGTCTGGATATTAACAAGGGAGCTACGTTGGTATGAGTTTGAAATCAATTGTATACTCCCCTTGTAAGGCATCGCTTAGTACTCGGATATTGTTGCTTCAATGTATATCGCATATATCACAATAGAAGTAGAAGGCCACATACGCCATCCAAAGGCAACAAATTCATTAGCTGCTGCTTATCTGTCGTCAAAACTCCAGACTCTTGACTTGCGTCGGAGTTATATGATGTCATATACAGTCTTTTAATATAATAGCATCCGATTTATGTAACCCAGAAACTGGCGGTCGTCACGATGTATTATCATAATAACTGAACTCTACCGACAAAACATTCCGTACCGTCGTTTGTTTATTGAGACACCGATACGAAGAGCGGTATCATACCAAATATAGAACAAATTGCACCGATGGCGAAAAACACAAATAGCACATATCCTATTCCTTTATTCGTCGTCGACTGTGGCCTGGAAGAGTCGAGCAAGGTCGTATCATCGTTACCAGCCGATATTGCGGTTGCCATCGGATGATGTCCGTCGACAGGTCGCAGGTCCTGGAGCGGCACATTCTCCCTATAAGTAGATCTGTCTCGAACGGGCTCGTATGCCGGCGGTATATTGGCCTCTAAGTCCCTTTGCGTTATGCCAGGCGGGAACATATGCTGGTGGCGGACCGTCTATATTTGGTATGCCCTGCTCAGTATCGATCTGCTGCTCCACAAAAGCATTTGGCGCAGCTGCTATTTGCTGCTGCTGTACGCTGCTTCCGGTAAAAGGATTGTTTCTCGAGAAACTATTTGTTGGCATTTCTGTAATGGCGACGTCACTTTGACCTGCGGAAGATAGATTAAAAGCAAAGTTCAATTGAATTATCTACACATTACGGTCCTTGATGCAGGCCGCATCGGTCTATGGAATTTTGGTATCAATACACATTCTGAGGCACATAATTCAGCGTCAACTAAATTCACTAGTCTAAGCAGTTTCAGGTTAGAACTATTTAAAATCGGTATAGACCTATCCAAAGGCTCTATCGGTTCTTCATATTCGTAGGCATAACAACCGCCAAGCGGTGTTCAAACCCCGATAACGTACGTCTCTCGTGCGGCTCATTATCGTGTGGTCCCAGCGCCAATCTGAGGCATTTGCGATAAGCCAACTGAGAACAAATTATGACCGCAATCAGGATGAGCTAATTATTGTACGCCTGGGAATCGCTATGAGCTGTCATCATTGCATGTCATGTTACCACCAGATACTGGGCAGCCGACACAGGAAGAGCAGGCTCCAAATAACGGCAGCCGACACGGACATTGGCTGATGGCTGTCAAGCTATACCTCACCGTAGTAAGGCCTGTTTCAAAACGACTTCATTAGAGCTAGAAACTTGAGTCCGAGAAGATCTGGCGACAGCATGCATTGCTGGCAAGCGATAAAGACGTTGCATGTGCCCTTAAGATGAGTGTTTTATATGGCAATAGAATTTGCCAAGTGGGCAGGAAAAAGTTCAATTTTTGGCAACTATATTTAGGTCCCAAAAGACAGTGGAGGAAACAATAAATTCCATAAGCCGCTCTCTAGTAATGCTGATATCGGATTACGGGATATCTGAAGTCGATCTGACTTCCTCCGGCTAATATAGTTTGCCTTTTCTACGACATACTCATTCAGTTGGAATGAAAATAATAATGAGTGCTGCTCAATGCAACTTTGCAGCAGTTCCAATGATTTGTCAAATTGAGAAGCACGCACATGATTAAAATTTGCTCAGACGGCAGGAAACACCAACTACTACAGTATTTGCGTAGATCGAACTACCTTAGGCAATTCCACCAGTGAGAGCAGTGAACGGACTATGTCTCGGGCTGTCAACTATGGAAGTGGATTGAGACCATGAAAGGGGCATGTACATCGTGATCCGCGCGACGATCACGCGCTATCTGACGCGAAAATATTGTCAACGGCAGTTAATGGTCGCCGTTTGCTTTGAAAATTGCAAAGTTGAATAATGAATAAATTATAAATAATCGATCATATTGTAGACGAATTTTATTACTGCGACCGTGAAGTATCACTCTATGGGTCAGAAACATATCGCATAAATCAGCAAGTATGAATTTGTCCATCGTCAACTACTGCACCTTATAAAGGGTTTCCACTAGACCTATTATGGAATAGCGTAAACCTAGTTAAGGTTCTTGACACCAAAACTAGGAAGTTGGCACCATATGATACACGGCTAGAAAACTCCATTGCAATCCTACAGGGAATATCTCAAATGCAATAATATGCTCGCTTGCTATTGCGGAGGTTTTCTTCTTTGCAGCCCTATGCGTCCTACAGACTATGCCTCCGCAGCCGAGTCTGATATCGGATAGGGTCACGTCGTGATGAACTGCCGTCGGGCTTCTAAGCAAGCTTGATAGCAGTACCCATGAACCACACTGGCTACTACACTTATTCGAGTTTGCCCGACAGCCTCCCATCTGCAGCATGACCGTAGGATGCGTTGTGCACGACAGTAGTTCCCATCTCGATATCGCGTGCCAGCATGTCGAGACTGTTCGATTCTCGAAAGCTCGAAAATGAGTTCCAAAGCGGCTTTCCGTGCTCGAATACCTCGTCCATTTCTTCTAGCGTGCGCAGCTTGGTCTCCGGCGCAGTGAACCAAACAGTAATGGCCGCAACGAAATTGAAGGACCCGAACACGAAGAACAGACGCCACCTGATAGAGCGGAGTAAAGGCGGAATGCCGAAACCCAGTGCGTAATTGGTGATCCAATGTGTAGCAAGCGCAAGCGACACCGATATTGAGCGGATACGGAGGGGAACAACTTCCGGAGGGTATACCCAGGCTATCGGGCCCCACGAAGCCGAGTAGGTGGCAGTCGCAAGGTAGCAGAAGGCTTGGATCGAGCGGGTCACGGCGGGTTGGCTAATGACTACCCAGGTGTAGGGTTGATTCAGTATGGGGTTCGGTTCGCCATACCGCATGAACAGCCCACCAATGACGAAGAACCAGGTGCCCATGGTAACCGCGCCGACAAGGAGGATCGGACGGCGACCCCATTTATCCGCTCTCAGGACGGCTGTCATCGTCATTAGAAGTTTGATAAGGTATTGGAACGACGCCGCGAGCCTCGGGTTCGGTACACTTGCGGACTGAAACAGATAGACGATATAATAATTCAGTAAGTTCGCGCCGGACAGCTGCCCCAGCAGCTGAATCGCCATGGCGAGCAAAACCCGTCTGCGCATCTTTTTTGAAACCAGCTCGCGGAGCAAGCTGGAGTCTATTTCGCGCTCGGACTTGATTTGGTCTTCGATCTCTCTGTACTCTGCTAGTACGTGCGGATCGTTGATGTCCTTTTTCGTCGTGCGCAGGAACGCGAGTACCGTCAGGGCCTCCTCCCATTGATCCTTGCTCGCGAGCCATCTCGGCGAGCGAGGGAACCAGAAGAGGCCGGTAAATAATATAATGCCAGGGACGGCTTGGATAGCCCATGGTATACGGAATGATGCTGTAGAATCTATGAACGAGCAACCGTACTCAATAAAATACTGCAAGGCCATGCCACAGGTAATGGCGATGCTTTGAAATGATACGACGCGTCCACGAATCTTACGTGGTGCGATTTCTGACTGGTAGACGGGCACAAGCGCTGATGTCAGCCCAACACAAATACCGGCTATTGCGCGTCCAGTAATTAACATGGCAACGCCATTAGACGCAGACTGCAGGGCAGCGCCGATACACCAGAAGACAGCGCCAATCTGTATAGTAACCTTGCGCGATAATCTGCCATAAGTTAGCTCTCCCCGTTTGCTTAGAATGGTGGCGGCACTCACTGGTCACCGAGAACACTAGACGACAAGGCACCGACGATCGAACCCGCTGCCATTGCACTCGTTATTAAGCCCTGTCTTGTCCCCAGCGGATTATTGTAGAAGTTCTTGTATTGATCTGTATCAACGATGCCGGATATTGACGAGACATCGAATCCGTACAATACTCCGCCAAGTGCCACGAATGCTGATATCGTGTAGACGTTGAGTAGACGGACCATTGCGGCTAGTGTCGATCCGGATCTTGGATGGACGCGATCTGGCTATTGACTGATAGGATAGAGCGGCTGAAATTGCACTTGCTTATTTCTCCCACGAATGGCAGATCGACTGGTTGAATGTCTGCTACATTTGGATTAGGCATTGTCGATTATTAGCAAAGAATGTAAAGATGAATTACCCTGATCTCTATCACACGTCTCAGTGATAGCATTCAGCCAGGGACTATGGACAGTTGACGCATATAAACATAAGCTGAGCTATCTAGCTAAAGTGATACGACGCTAATAAATAAGGATGTGCTGACAAGAAATTTACTGTTAAATGTGCGGTAAAGTGAGAAGTCATGCAAGTAAAGTTCCCAACCAACGTTTGCGATGACGATGCAGGAACCATGTGGGAAAAAGTTGAATATTGTGGGGTGGGTCAGGGTTATTGCTACTTTACTGCGCCTTGTAATTCCTCGTCGATGGACTCACCACCTATGATGATCTTCAGGGGCAGGTATTCCAATCGCCCTGGTTTCGCGACATACCACAGGATTAATCGATAGCTGTGAGTACAAACGCCTGAATTACAAACGACCTTAGCCGACAATGGCTTCAACTACGTAGGGATCGGCACGGATAATATCCAGGCCTAATTTTCCATATCCATATCCGTATCCGTATAGGTATATCCACGGATAGATCACGCGATCATAAGCCTTTGCTCAGTCATGAGCGCAAACCTCAAATGTGCTATATTAACATCATCGGAAGAAATAAGGAAAGAAAACCAAAAAGCAGGAACAATTCACGAAAACGAGGCGCGCCTTAGCACGAAAGCAAAAACAATTGCAACTGCCTATGTTCAACATCCCTGAGACTCGCGCCGACTGTGACCTCAATACTACTTATCCGAATTATCATAGGAATTTTTTAGAAATGCTTTCTGGAAAGAATAGCGGAAAATGATCTCATCTGCCCGATACACGACGTGGAGGAGAAGCCACCTCTGATGAAGACGGAGAGAACAAAAGCTAAGTCGACCGACTAGGCCACTACCGGAGACACAACGTGAAGAAAGTCCAAACTCTGACAGCTCTAACCACTGGACGGCGGAGAGGGACAAAACACTAAACCGAAAGGCGACAAGAGAGAAGGGATAGTGGACTATGTGTGTGGCAATTAGGGTATCTGCGGCTGCGGTAAGGGGAACCTAGTCTAAAACTGTCACGTGAGGAAGTGCTTGATAGATGACGGCAATTCAGACACCGTGACTCCAAAAACAGGCCGTAGTCAGCGGTATCCGCTTGTCTTTTCCGTATCCACATCCGTATCCGTATCCACGACGGATATCCACGGATATATCCGTTATCAGTCTATTCGTGCCGATCCCTACCATATACGACTTCATTTTGTCAAACCAATGCGTATATCATACGAGTTTGTCCAAACCCGTGTCATATGTGACTGATATCATATGATAATATATGGTAAATATGTGGCCAAATGAATCACGTAATCTGAGTTTCTTATTTAGGGTCCGAACTATCACATACCTGTTACAGTTGCGTCGGATTGCTGTAAGCTCTCTCTGTTCTTCAATTGGTCTTTCGTCATTGTACATGTTTTCCAATATTTCTATTCTTGCGAACACCAAGCCGCCCCCAAACAAGCACGAAATAAGGGCAAAGGCAGAAAGGCTAAAACCAGGAAAGAAAGCCAAAAAAAAAAGAAAGCCAACAAACACTTCAATCGCTACTCATCAGGTGTTGCGGACATATCGAGAGCACTGTCAGCAAAAGCTACCGTGCTAACGGTGGTACAGCTTCATATATGGTCATATATGGTCTATGAGCAGAGGCCATATCTTATCATATCATACGGGTTCGTCCCAACTCGTATCATATCATATGAAACCCGTATGATATGATACCGTATATGGTAATGTGTATTACCATGTGGCTCATACTACTTCACACATTGGGAACGAAAGCGGGAGAGCCGTAGAAGAAACCCGTACGCCGAGACGATGCAGCCGTTGCAACCAGACCGGACATACGTCGCATACATGTAAAGGGAATAGAGAATATTTATTTGTATTTATTATACTGATATAATGTTACTGTGGATTACTGTACTGAAAATCAATCTTTCAGCTGATTTTTGTGAACCGCTCTCTTTCCGATCACGTTATACCATTGTTACGAAGGGGATTGTTCTGTAAATATCAGCCGCATGCTGAGCCGCACGTCTATCCCAAAAACACAACGCGGATTTTCTCGTTCCTAAAAAATTCGATTTTGAAAAGATGATATTTTCAAAATTCGCGCCACCAAAATTGCATCATCGCGAGCTAGTTGAACTTACTGCAACATTTGTAATATCTGCCCGCTGTGGCTTTTTTTTTTGTTTGTGGTTTGATGACCAGGCCAATTGTAGAGTACTACTCTATCGGGAAGACAGAGCACTTTCAATTTTATTGTGAAGACTCCACAGACTGAAATAAAGAAGTAGATACAATTGGAATGGCGAACGTTAGAGAGAAAGTATTTGGCAGTTTTGATCTGAACTTTAAAGGAGTGCGAAATGCAGGGGTTCACCTCGCTAGGCCAGGTTTAGGAGTAAATCTACATATAATACAACGTTGATGAAATTTTTGTTGTCCGCTACGACAAGGAATAGAGTAGGCATAAGTTTGGGATTTCTTTGATGGGAAAGCTTAGAGGAAAAGTAATTCGGTTGTGGCCAATTTCTGGTAGCTATTGACTGTAATGTATTGATCGATGTTCTTGCCTGAGTGAAGAGTTCAGAGTTCCCCGGTAGTTTGTATGATTTTGGCATCAAACACGTAATATGAGTATAATTTGGTGCAATACGTAAGGTGCCAGCGCATTATTATTACGATAGAATATGGAGTTCCGACAGCGATGAGGGACCGAAGCTAAAGGTCGGCGCGGCCTAGCGGTTCGACTTCGCCGCCCTGGAGCACATGGAACCTCCGTCAACAACATTTTTTTATCCCCTGGTCCATTCTCTCTTTTTGTTGTACTCTCTCATCTCCCGCCTTCACTCGTTCTTTCACTAATTCCTTATAACAATGGCCAACGCACCTCACGGCGGCGTCCTTAAGGACCTCTTTGCGCGAGACCTGTCCATCCGGTCCGAGCTTCTCGCTGAGGCAGAGAGCCTCTCTGACCTCTCGCTCACTGAACGCCAGCTTTGCGACTTGGAGCTTATCCTGTCTGGTGGCTTCTCGCCCTTGGATGGTTTCCTGAACGAGAAGGACTACAATGGGTGCGTTTTTACGACTTGGATTACTGTACCCCATTTTGGACTAACGAGATACAAGTGTCGTTAATGACTTGCGCCTTGCAGACGGCACATTATTCTCCATGCCAATCAACTTGGATGTCAGTGAGGAGGAGATCAAGACTATTGGTATTGCACCTGGCAAGAGAATCGTCCTCAGAGATTTCCGTGACGAGAGCCCGCTTGCTATCATCACAGGTATGGCCGAACATTATTGTCATTGGAAACCAGCGGATGCTAACGGAAATAGTTGAGGATGTTTACAAGCCAAACAAGGACGAGGAGGCTGTCAAGGTCTTCCGCGGTGACCCTGAGCACCCTGCTGTCAAATACCTGTTCAAAACTGTGAAGGAGTTCTACGTCGGCGGTAAAGTCCAGGCTCTCAACCGACCGAACCACTACGACTACTCCGGTCTCCGACACACTCCTGCCGAGCTTCGCGCTGAGTTCAACAAGCTCGGCTGGAACCGAGTTGTTGCTTTCCAGACCCGAAACCCCATGCATCGCGCGCACAGAGAGTTGACGGTCCGTGCCGCCCGATCACGACAGGCAAATGTGCTCATCCACCCAGTTGTTGGTCTTACCAAACCCGGTGATATCGACCACTTCACCCGTGTCCGTGTCTACCAGGCTCTTCTCCCGCGATACCCCAACGGAATGGCACTCCTATCTCTTCTTCCACTTGCGATGAGAATGGGCGGTGACAGAGAGGCAGTCTGGCATGCGATCATCCGCAAGAACTTTGGTGCCTCTCATTTCATTGTCGGTCGTGACCACGCTGGTCCCGGCAAGAACTCCAAGGGCGTTGATTTCTACGGTCCGTATGACGCCCAGTTTTTGGTCGAGAAGTACAAGGACGAACTTGGTATCGAAGTCGTCCCGTTCCAGATGATGACGTACCTTCCTGACGCCGATGAGTACTCTCCCATAGACGAGGTCCCCGCAGGCACCAAGACCCTTGACATCTCCGGTACCGAGCTTCGGAAACGTCTGCGTCTGGGTCTTCCGATCCCCGAATGGTTCTCGTATCCTGAAGTTGTCAAGGTTCTCCGAGAGTCACACCCACCACGAGTGTCCCAGGGCTTCACGATATTCCTAACCGGCTACCACAACTCAGGCAAGGACGCCATTGCCCGCGCACTCCAAGTCACTCTTAACCAACAAGGCGGTCGCTCGGTGTCGCTTCTCCTCGGCGAAACTGTCCGCTCCGAGCTTTCTTCCGAACTTGGCTTCTCCCGCTCAGACAGACACAAGAATATCCAGCGCATTGCATTCGTTGCCGCTGAACTCACGCGTGCCGGTGCCGCCGTCATTGCCGCGCCGATCGCGCCGTTCGACGTCTCCCGCAAACACGCGCGCGAAACCGTTTCCCAGGCCGGCACTTTCTTCCTAGTCCATGTCGCAACACCGCTCGAGCACGCGGAGAAGAACGACAGAAAGGGCGTCTATGCCCGCGCGCGTAATGGTGAGATCAAGGGGTTCACTGGTGTTGATGATCCATATGAGGTTCCTGCCGATGCAGACCTCGTTGTCGACTTCTCGACAACCTCAGTTCGAACTATTGTTCATCAGATCGTGCTATTGTTGGAGAGCCAGGGCTTCTTTGGAAATTAGATGCATTAATGGTATATAAAGGTTGTTTATTGCAGGTATTAATTAAGATGCGCTCATAAAAGTATATAATGAGTTGATTTATGTAACTATGAAATGAGCCCGGAACGTAATGGGACGGTGACAATATTGGCCATTATGATATAAGAACGTTAGACCCTAGCCAGACACCTTTTTCTTCTCCCTACAATAGTTCCCAACATTTCACTTGAAAGCTCGGTCACAAGAATTCGATCTGATAATCTCGGAATGATATATTCTACTACATGGTCTGAATTTGCGGTGCGGCGCGGGAGTTCAGTTTTTGTTGTTCTCGGACCAAAGTCAGTGTCCTCGCACCTAACGCTTTTACACCATAAAATTTGTGTAACACCGCTCCTGGGCCTCGACCCTCTCTTATCTATCCATCTTCTCCACGTTTCCTCTGTTCTCTTTTCGCTTGTCTCTTCCTCATTCAGGTGCCTTTAGCCCGAAAGTCGCAGCAAGTACTCAATGGCTACTAATATCACTTGGCACCCGGGTCTTACTCATGACGAGCGGTCAAAGTTCAGAGGACAGGGTGGATTAACTATCTGGTTGACCGGCCTGTCTGCGTCCGGCAAGAGGTGTGTATTATATGCTTGCTGTATTCTAGTCTAGAAGATTTTGTGCTAATGAAATCAGTACAATTGCTACTGCTCTGGAGCAGCATCTTCTCCACAACAGTCTCGCTGCCTATAGACTTGATGGTTAGTCCCATTATTGCGAGTATGACGTGGTCGGCCTCTTCTAACGATTTTGACCAGGCGATAACATTCGATTCGGGCTGAACAAGGATCTCGGCTTCTCTGAAAAAGACCGGAACGAAAACATTCGCCGCATAGCAGAAGTCAGCAAACTCTTCGCCGACAGCACGACAATCTCAATCACCTCGTTTATCTCGCCCTACCGTGCCGACCGCGACCAAGCCCGGGCCCTGCACGACAAGGATAACATCCCTTTTATTGAAGTCTACGTCGATGTCCCTGTCGAGGTCGCCGAGCAGAGGGACCCCAAGGGTTTGTACAAGAAAGCCCGCGCGGGACTGATTCCGGAGTTTACAGGCATTTCTGCACCGTATGAGGAGCCTATCAATCCGGAGATTCACTTGCATTCAGATACGACCTCCGTGGAGGAGGCGGTGCAAATTATAGTGGATTATTTGGCAGAGAAGGGATATATTAAGGCATTGTGATAGATTTGAATCATATATAGCGGTAGAGGTGTATGATAGACAAATGGAGACTTGGTTTGGAATATTGCATTTGCTGATCTATGGCTACTGTACTCATGATTTGTCTAGCGACAAATAATGCTATTTTTCATTGATTAGATCCTTCAAAGGAAAAGAAACAACATGGACACAAGACCCTTCATAATCTTCGAAAATGCATTTTCAAAGAACGTTAACTCCGTCAACCAGTCGAAACAGAGTTCAGGAGTTGCAAAAATTTAAGCCTGACTTAGTTTAGCGTGAGCCGCACGCGATGGCGCAATTATCCGAGCGTCTGTCTCAATCACACTACTACAAATATAGTTAGTAAGGTGCTCTATGTGGTATATAAGTTGCTATTCCTGGCCTAGTCTAAATGGCGTGATTTTGGTGCATAACACGACTCGAGAACGTCTTTTGTCATTTGCTTCTCACCGTTATCTCTGGAAAAATTTGGAGAGATGCGGAAGCGCAGCAGCGCAGCTTAGAAAGGCGGGTCACTAGGAATGAAAGGGTTGCTTTGTAATTGCGTAGGCAGTCTCTCCTTGTCCTTGGCTAACCTCTCTCCTCCATATCTACCACGGCTATCACCAATATTGTAACATTTCAATTCAAAGCTCTTATACCACCAAACAACATATTTCAAGAAAAATGGCACCGGTCGCAGTCGCAGTCCAACAACCAGCGACAGTCACTCAGAATGCTCAGCAAGACTCCAAAATCACACTGACACCGTCCCACGTCAAGTTCATCAACTCTCAGCTCCAGAATCTTGAGCCACAGCAAATCCTACAATGGGCCATCCTTACTTTCCCGCGTCTGTATCAGTCCACTGCGTTCGGCCTGACAGGATTGGTGACGATTGATATGATATCCAAGTTGCAGCCACAGTACGCTGTCGCACATCCCATTGAGCTCATTTTTGTTGACACGCTCCATCACTTCAACGAAACTCTCAACCTCGTCGACCGTCTGAAGAAGCGCTATGCGTCTGCTGCCTTGCACATCTACAAGCCTGAAAACTGCGATACCGTCGAGGATTTCAACAGATTATACGGTGAGCGTCTATGGGAGACCGACGAGGCCAGTTACGACTTTCTTGTCAAGGTCGAGCCTATCCAGCGAGCATACGAGGAACTCGGCGTCCGCGCCACTCTTACTGGCCGGAGGAAATCCCAGGGTGGCAAGCGCGGCGATCTTGATATCATCGAAGTCGAGGAGTACACAGGATTGATCAAGATTAACCCGCTTGCCAACTGGTCTTTCAAGGATGTGCATGAATACATGAAGTCCAACGACGTCCCTTACAACGTACTCCTCGATCGGGGATACCGATCCGTCGGCGACTGGCACTCGACTGCTCCCGTCGGCGAAGGCGAGGACGAGCGTGCGGGCAGATGGAAAGGAAAGGCAAAGACCGAGTGCGGGATTCACGAGACCTCCAAATTCGCAAAGTTCTTGGCTGCCAAGAAGGTGGCTCAGCAGGAGGCGACTGCTTAAGTCATTTGGTGTTGGTGTTTTTTTTTGGGGCATTTTTGTTTTAATTCTATGTATATTTTCTTGTATGTGGCTAAGGTCTGGGGTTTTGGGCATGTTATAAAACTGGAGGTAGATTTTGCATTGTTTCCAGTATCTTTAAACACTGAATGTATCAGGAAGGATGCTGTAATATTTGGTATTACGTGGATATAAAAAATTGACAATATTTGGTATCGCATAGATGGAAAACTGAAGACATAGCATTGGCTCGGAAGGACAGTATAATTTTGTTTATTGTCTTCGCAAATATAGCATTAATAAATTTCATACAATTTTTAATTTCGTTACGTATAATAACGTTATAGATGACCGATAAATATCTGGATTTAGTCTGGAAATAGTCTTGGTAAGTATGTCTGATTCCCGTTAAGCCATATACTGTATTCTCATGTCGAGCACACGTTCCACTTCGCGTCGATGACGTATTCGAGAGTAATAGATTAGTGCTGACAAGCATGCGGCTCATCTATTGCTACATACAAGTCACTAATCTGCAAAGCAGGCACCTATTATCCGCCAACTCTACGCGAATAACTGTCTTTTGATTGTTAGATACAGTTACCAGAATGTATGCGGTCTATAGACGATCGTTTACCGCGGCGCCAGCCATAATCACCTGCTTACGGACACCAGGAAGGCATGTGCCGGATCTAATCCATCAGGTTCCCTGCCGACGACACGTAGTTGTTCCGTATGAGAACACTGTCGAAAGTACGGGGCTTATAGATACCTCCGGTGACGAAGGATTGTTGTATTTTGACAGTAAGTTTTCTTAAGATCTCTGTGATTCAGAGCTGAGTGAAGTAGACTTATCGCCATTGAAGTATAACTTGTGGGATATTCAACACATCGTAACCCGCTTCATCCTCCGACAAAAAACAACCTCGACGCTACAGTTTATCAAAGACAAAGCAATCCCGCCCGATCTCCCGATTGAAATCGAGCATATTATACCCCGCTCCAAAGACGGCGGCGTGATCGTCAAGTTTCGAAAAACACAGGGACAAATTATGGACGACGAGATTGAAGCCCAAATGCACGCGTATCTGCAGGAACATCCAATCAGACCATGGTTTAACCCTTTTCGCCCGATTAAGTCGTTTATAATCAAGGGTGTGCCATGGATTGAAGATCTCCATCGGTTTCCTTCCAGTCGGCTTCGTGTGGAGTTTGAAGGACCCGATGTAGACCAAGAGACGCTTTACTATTATTTTAGACGGTATGGGCTTATTCGGGATATTGCTCCGCTTTCACCCGCATCAAAGGACTTGCCGAGATACGCGACAATCCAGTTTGTTGCTGTTCGTGGAGCTGCGATAGCAAGAACATGTTTGCATGGTATTATCACGAAGAATGGCACAAAGTTGCATATTCATTATGAGCCCACTATTCAGAAGCATATTTTCCGCAACTGGCTTTTTAATCATCCGCGTATCGTCATCCCGGCCCTTGCGGCCCTTCTAGCCGGTCTGACCGTCATTGTCTTCGATCCGATCCGGACATGGTTCATTAAGCAGAAAATTACAAAACGATTTTCGTTGTCAAACAATCCCATCGTGAAATGGATCCGCACGACGACCATGTCGACTATCGACGTTATCCTCACTACGGGAAGTTTTGGACGGTTCACGTTGTTGAAAAAGGAGCAGTCAGATTTGCAGATTGGATTTTCGGATCGTAGGGGCATTATTGAGCAGTTAAAGACACTGTTGAATGAGACCCCAGAAACGTTTATTGTTGTACAGGGACCGAGAGGCAGTGGTAAGGTCGAGCTGGTTCGGGATCATGCTGTCAAAGACCATCCATAGTATGACCATTTTTGCTACGCAACGATTCAGTGAAGCTAATAGTGATAGTACTTTGTTTATCGATTCCCAGAAGATTACGGAGACACGGTCCGATGCGGCGTTTATCAAGGAAGTCTCGACCCAGCTCGGGTACTTTCCCGTCTTCCCTTGGATGAACAACATTTCAGCCTTTGTAGATCTGATCGTCCAAGGTGTCATCGGCCAAAAGGCCGGCTTCTCTGAATCAGTCGACTCTCAATTCAAAAACATGCTCGAAAACGCCGCAACAGCAATTAAGGAGATCGCGATCGAGAACCATAAAAAGACTATGAAATCCTCCAATGGAAGTGGCGCCGTCGACGACGACTGCTACGAGACCAATCCCAATGCGAGACCGGTGATTGTGATTGAGCATTACCTTCATCGTGCAGATAAGAACGAGTCAATATATCGTGCATTGGCCGAATGGGCTTCGGTTTTGGTTATGTCGAAGGTTGCCCACGTTGTTTTTATAACTGATGATGTTGGATATGCGAAGGTGCTCCAAGAAGCTATATCTACGCAGGTATTCAACACCATTACTGTCGGGGATGCGACACCTGAATTGGCGAGGAAGTTTGTGTTGAGTCAGATTTTAGCTGTCACGGGCGAGAGTGAAGAAAATGTTCCTGAATCGACGCTGAAGGACCTTGACGAAGCGCTCAAGCCGCTGGGCGGGCGAATGACCGATCTGCTTACTCTTGTTCGTCGTATCACGATGGGCGAAAACAATAGAAGTATGAACTTTCGGTATTTTAGGACATGAAGATTTGTAACTGACTGACTTAGACGCTGCCGACGATATGATTCGGCAGAGTGCTTCGGAGATTATCAAACGTTTTTTGCGCTCGGGTAATGATAAATCCTGGACTTCGGAGCAAGCATGGACTATCGTAAAGTCATTAGCCAAGGACGAAGATGTAAGCCAATTCCTTGTACACCGGTAGATGGAAAGCTAACTACAGCAGATACGCTATAACGAGCTACTCCTCAACCCACTGTTCAAGAATGCAAAGGATGTCATCGCCGCGCTAGAGCACGCGGAGTTGATCACAGTTCTGGAGAAGGATGGACGACCATACAAAATTAAAGCTGGTCGTCCGATCTACAGAGCTGCGTGTCAGAGACTGCTGAACGACAAAGGCTTAGCTGCGTCACTGGAGATATCGAACTTGACAGTTATATCTGGTCTTCTCATCGCGTCGATTTCCAAGAATGAAGAGGAATTAGCAAAGTTGTCCAAGATCGTAGCATGCAAGTCCGTTGATATTTCGGAACGGATGAAGTACTTGGCCGAGGATATTAGGGTAAAGCAAGCTAAGATTTCAGAATACGATAAATTGATTGATAAACAGAAGAAGATTTTGGCGACGGAATATTAGTAGGTTACTTGTATATTCTCAAGCTATATTCGGCGATTCTGTTGTACAAAGAAAGATTACTTAGTCAATTCATAACCCCTCTTTATCCTGTCCATGACTTTTTGGCCCTTCACCTCTCCTAAGTTGCCGACCACAGTCGCCTCGATCATTGTCCACACAGCATCGGTAACGTCATCGTCAACTTCCATCTCCTCCGTCTTAATCTCCTCGGCGACTGCCGAAGGCGTAGGCGTGGCACCAGCGGCAACCATAACCATTATTGTAGCCTTTCCCTGATCATCCACTATCTCCCCCACGGTTCGCGTATCCGGCAACACTTTCCCCTTGGCCAGGAACTTCAAAGCAGAGATTGGTAGTCGCGTCTCCTCGGCGACTTTAGTCTTGATGGAAAGGATAATGTCGTTAGATGCAGCATCGACCGAAATCGAGAAATGTGGCGGGCGAAGAGACTTTATTGTTAACGACACAGCTGGGGTCGATGTCGTTTCTGACTTTAGTTTCTTTGCCTTTGGGAGCCGCATATGTGGGAATAACACCTATATTTCATCTCGTTAGTGTTTCGTTTTTGCAGCGAGAAGTGGAGTGAAATACCAAGCCGGGCCTTGCGCCAAGGAGCTTTGGATCAACAGCATAGTCATCGGGGTAATGTAGATGCTGATTAGATAGTAACTGTAGGAATGCTTTACAAAAAGTATCTTCGTCTACTGTTGCCATTTTTTCCGGTATAAGATCTTGTCTGCCGAAATGTATGGAAGTGAATCGTAGAGAGAGGCCGGTCAGCGTTCGTTCAGGGGTAACAAGCAAGACTGGAGCATGACGTGCACGTGTTTTGAATATCATCGATCAAACAGTCGAGAAAAGCAAAACTCCTAACTCCAAGTTTTATCAGCAAAAAATGTACATCAGCCTAATACCAGTTGTACTGCTACTGTTCATATCGCACGTCTACGCCAACATCGAGCAAGTCCGGTTCTTTGCACCATTCAGCACGTACACAGATGAGGCCCTCTCATCGTCAGTGACACCTCTGGCACTTTCAAAGCCATCGATAATAAAGACCGTACAGCCAAAATTCGCACCAAATGAGTCGAAGTATGCGACGGAGGAGTGGTATCTTTTGACTGATTTGAAAAAGGGGTCGTTTTATGAATTTCGAGTCTGTTGGCCCGCAAATGTATGTCCATCCCTCATTAGAAATAGTTGAATACGGGCCAAGCTAACAACTTAGAATCCGCTGGACTTGAAAGTCGGAGTCGTCAAGGCATCGAAATTGGATCCGACTGACGAACTCTACGTTGCGGAGAGCGATGGGAACGTGATGTACGCGTATATTAAGTACTCGGCATATTATTTCACGCATATCAAGGAGCTCATGGACTCACCGAGGCCTGTTACGTTCGAATTGAGTATGTAATATCATGTATCTCCTGGTAGGTTATAGTGCTGACCATACAGTTTTATCAAAATGTACGTTTTTGGTTGTATTAGGTGATTCCGTCATGATGCAGGGTTTGTTGGTAATTCTGGGTATTGTTGGATGGAAGTACGCGTCTGTGTGCTATTATAGGAAGTTACGGCAGTTAGTACAAGGGGCGTTGAAATGGGAATAGTAGTATTCACTGGTATGGTACGATATAGTTAGATTGGTAGATTGTAATAATGAAGGCCAGTGGAATATCCTTGGCGCTTTCGGCGGATACAATTGCCAACGTAATGTTAAACGCTGAACCACGGGATTACCGACATGAATAAATTAACGAGTCATTATACAATCAAAAAATAACAGCCGTATTGCAGTATCCGATGCTGTTCTTAGGCCGACCAGGGCCTATCATTCTGGGCAGCTGCAAATGCGCCGTAACCGCCAAACTGCGCCGCGTATACCGCATAAATTACCACTCGACCCGACGTTTACACTGCATGCTATCTCTACCGCCCTGGGACTGCTGTCGTCATGCTCCTAGCCTCGCGCCCTTTTCAAACGTCTCAACGGAAATCACGTTTCGTTTCATCGCAGACTTCGCATATCTTCATCCATCTTTCTACGTTGCATTATTATAATCAGTTGCAATGGTGAGTTAGATTTATATTTATTTATGGACTGGAATTGCGAGCGTTGCGTTTGTGACTCTGGGCGGTCCAAGGTAGTAGGCGTGCGCCCTGCTGTACGATGGGCTGTGATTGATATGGTTGATTCTAATTCAGCCGTCATTCATATGGATTTACTGGATTCATGAGTATTTGAATGGAATTGATGAGCGAAGGGTTTGGATCAAGCGGTTTCGGGGTTGGTCTTTCTCGATATCAATCATACGAGCTTGCGATTATTGTCGAATCTGTCCACATTTTGCTAACTGTTTGTAGTCTCGTTCAGGGTATGTTATATCAATTAAGATCTAATATCAGACTGCAAATATCCCAAAGTCACAATCTCCCGGCAAGATGCACAAGCTAATCTAGCTTCAATAGTGTCGCTGTCAACAACGATTGCCAGACTGCGTTCCAGGAGCTCAAACTCGGCAAGACAGTAAAATTTATCATTTTCGCATTGAACGACAGCAAGACCGAGATCGTGGTTGCTGATAAGTCGTCGGACTCCTCATATGATGAGTTTATCGCCAAGTTGCCGGAGAATGACTGTCGATATGCTGTTTACGATTTTCAGTATGAGTTGCCCGGGAATGAGGGCAAGCGGTAAGATTTGTCTGAGTTGTGTGGAAGTGATGTTGGATGGAGGCTGATTTGGATTTGAAGCTCTAAGATCTGCTTCTTTACTTGGTCGCCTGATGGCGCACCCGTTCGAGTAAGTCTTCATAGTCATGAGTTTGCTGCAAGTACAGCTGACTAACGAGGAACAGAGCAAGATGATGTACGCGTCCTCAAAAGACGCGATCCGTCGCTCGCTCAACGGCATAGCCGCGGAGATCCAAGGGACTGACTTCAGCGAGGTCGCGTACGAGAGCGTGTTGGACAAAGTTTCCCGAGGTCCTGGATCGCACTAAATGAAAGAACCGTAATATCCTTTGGTGCCTTTATAGTGGATGCTGAGGGGTTTGTTTTAGTGGTACAATGTAAAGGTATTGTAACATTTGAGTTTTGTAGGGATATATTTATGGACCTTATGACTATTGCCAATAAATATGGTTGCGTGGTCGTGATGAGGTTATTCTTTTGATTCCATAACTTATTATACAAACAATGAGCATGCAACAGTCTAGATGATCTCAGCCACACTTTGTAATGCAAAACGCGAACAAAACAATTCAATCTAACTTCGGATTAAAGCGTTTTCGCAGTGACTCTCCCTTGTAATACATCAGCAACGGCAAAGGAGTAATAGCCAACATGATGAACGCCAACAAAGTATTTCCCCACCCGTAGCCTAATGCAGCGTACATTTTGGGGCCTGCCAGTGGGAGTACGGCGCCTCCTAGACTTCGCAGCATTGCCGAAGCTGAAGACGCTGATGCGGCGTAGATAGTATACGCGTCCACTAGATACGATACCGTTGGCGAGAACGTGGCTAAAATACCGATGCCGAGGATGAATGTTCCGATTAGCGGGACGATCCAGTGGACTGCGTAGTGCACTGTCCATCCGTAGATCAATAATCCAACAATATCCAGCGGCGTCAAGATTAATAGGAGCGGAAGCCTATATTCAGGCTTTTTCTCGCCGGATTTTGCTGCCATTTTAAGGAGAATTCGGTCTGAATATCTGATGATAATAAATAACGAGACAAGACTTCCGAGTGCGAGACCGAGATATGATAATCCCACGACGTCGGTGGAGAACCCATATTGTTTTTCAAATACCTCTGTAAAGGTCGTGAAGAGGAGGTATAACTGTCCGTAAGCTATCGCGGAATATATCGACATGATTAACACAATCGGGCTCAAAATAAGAAGTTTGCAGGGACGAATGATGTTCTTCATGAATAGTGTTACCGGACCAGACAGCCTGTCTTCATACGCCGTGTGAAGTTTCTCGTTGCCTGTTTCTTTGCGGAGACGGTTCGCTTTGACGTGTAATAGGTACGGACTGTATGTTTCGGGGAGAAAGAAAAATACGACTATAGTCATGACACCGGATAAAATGCCAATGACCCTGAAGACCCAGCGCCAGGAGACGGCCGACAGGACGCCGCCTACCACCGGGCCTACGGCCGGGCCAGCGACTGGGCCGAGGATGTACAGGGACATGTATTTCCCACGCTTCTCAACGGGGATGACATCTGCGACCGTTCCGCCTCCCAGGGCGATTGAAGTGCTGCCGATAAGACCGGCCAGGAGCCGGAGGACAAACATCGAAACGAGATTATTGCACTCGCCTGCGCCGATGGTGAAGACCGTAAACATGAAAGTCGAGACCTTGTACACGATTGACCGACCATACATTTCGGAGAGAGGTGCGACGACGAGAGGACCGATTGCGAAGCCCAGGACGTAAATCGATACGACGAAAGACGCAAGCATGGAATTTGAATTATTAAAATCCTTCATCAGGCTGGGCACACCGGGCGCGAACATAGATGATGCAAGTGGACTGTAAGGTTAGAGCGATATATTAATTGATTGTAAATGAAGACGGGGACTAACACGATAAATGTGAGACTGGAGACAGTGATAAGAATCCGTAGTTTTTTGCTGAACTTGAAGTTCATCGGATTTGCTGGATCCTCCGGTCCTTCCCAAGTGACGAGATTCGGATCTTCTAGATCTGGCGGTTCCCATTGTGCTGGCCCTGCTTTGGTTTGAGCTTCGAGATCAGTCGAGGCCGAGGTTGATGACGACGTGACTTTCTCGTCGACGACCACGAAGCCTTTCTCATTGGAGGACACGTCCAATGACGACGGCAAGTCGATGAGTGCATTGTCCAGTTCTGACGTGTTCGTCTTTGTCGGCATTGCTAGCTGCTGTATCCTCGAGCCGGAACAGACGCGCCAGGCACATTAGAACGTGGCTCCTTTAAGGAAGGCAATAGCGCAGCATTTCTCGTCAGATAGTTTATGCTCATCGAGTCATTCCTGAAATGGGCAGATAGTGAAGACTTTCGGCACTGCCTAAAGCCGACACCATCCCGAATCTTGCTGATTCCCGATGGAGGTCAGTATTGTGTCCATTAATTTTGCTATAACTATTGGCTGACCCGAATGGAGGTTGTTGGGTGGTCCGGGAAAGCCTTGCCGGAAAAATTAGGGCAAGCTTATCGGCATTTCGGGGTTTCGCAACTCCCGTGCCGTTGCTATCGATTAATAGAACTTAAATGATAAGTTAATGATAACAATAATATTTGCGATATCATTACGTGCAAAGTAAAGGAAGCAAATGCCCAAACACGTATGTCTGTTTGTTTGTTTGTTCGTACATGCCTCTGGCTTTCTCTTTTTTTTTATGTGATATTCTTTTAGTTGTCGTGTGAATCCGCATTCTCGTGAGAGCGAGACTAATTATTTAACAAAGTAGTTTGTGCCTCAAATCTAATTGCATTGTAAAAGCAATTATACTATTAGCTCAAACTTTGTCCCCCTTACCACCGAATAAATCGCCGAAATAGTCGCGGTCATATGATATCAGTAAACAAATTCCTACCCAACATTTCGGATGTCCTCTCCACAATCGTACAGAATCAACACGAGACACAAAATGTAGAATTGATAGCTGATTAATGTTAATGACTTTTATTTGAAGACAATACAATGGAGAAAGTTACCCAAAGAGAACTTTCATGAAGAAGGCTTAATTAGAATTCTACCTATAGTAGAGCAAATATGCTACAGTGATCTGCTCCTGATAGTTGCCTGTAGGAAAAAGCAACTGTAAGTTTGGAATGGCTGATAAGCTTAAAATTTCCAAAACAATGGAGTTGGTTCAACATTTGTTGTTGTGATGGATACACCGCAAACGCGTTTGAATTGTAATCGGAAATAAACCTAACTTCTCTCATGTCACTCAACTGCTACGTTTAATTTAGTGTATATTAATGCACTTTCGTATGTTCTTGCAAGAAGGTTGAGCTTATTATGGATATT
This sequence comes from Lipomyces chichibuensis, assembly GCF_038497645.1. Lineage (NCBI taxonomy): Eukaryota > Fungi > Ascomycota > Lipomycetes > Lipomycetales > Lipomycetaceae > Lipomyces > Lipomyces chichibuensis. The sequence continues at coordinate 78,359 of NW_027117492.1, forward strand.
AGACAACTATTGGATGCGCTCAAGCTCATTTGCAACCTTTTGCCGGATAATGATGACTTTATGCTTGTTGTCGCTGATCACCAACGACGCTTAACTTTAGCACGTTTGAATGGAGGTTGCAATCCCAATTCTATACTCTATAGCAGACAATTTATGGCACGAAGCTGTCTTTTTTCGCAGGCGAGTCAGCAAACTCTCAGAGTTAGTTGCTGAACGAGTATCCTCACTTTGTGACAGCTCTCATACGTGTTTTCCCAAAATAAATACATGCGCCTAATATGGACTATAATATTCATCTACCATAGCCACGTATATGGAAGCTGTAGTAAAGACTTAAAAAAGTAGTGTGAATGCCCGAACAATATTTTGCAGTGATAGTTTAGATTTGAGGATCGTCGGGACGGGATTTAACCACTAGCTACATTTCGGATTACGTTAAAGGTTCATGCTTCAGTCACATAGGTCCGATGTTTCCAGTGAAGGCTGGCAGAACCCAAGATATGATGTATAACATATTATTACTGCGCATTTTTACATGCGACTTCTCAGCTGATATGGAAAACTAGAGAGGAAAGAGTTGCAGATCAGTACTGTAGTATTTCTTTCCCAAAACGTCGTTAGCGGCTCAGTCCCTAGAATTCTGCATACCTAAATGATCAAGCGCCGCATGTATGTCGCGAACCTCGTCAGCATCGACACATCAACGAACAGGCCATCCGCAAAATCGAATCATACAATACCATATAACTATTGTTTGCGAACATAAGATATTGGATTCGATGGTAAGTTTAGTCGTCATATTCTTTCTCCGCAATCACTAATATCTCAGTTCGGCGGCTACTATGACGACGAGGATACGCCAATCGGCCAAGGCGAAGGAATGAATCCGACAGATATCTGGCGTGCGATGAGCAGCAGTCGTGCAGGTTACGGCTTATACAACCCTCACCAGAAATTCTCTGAATATTTCCGATGCTATCCCGTGGTGATGATGCCCGGTGTTGAGCGTGAAAATCTGAATTACGGTGGCAAGATCATTTTACCGCCTAGCGCGTTAAATAAGCTGACGCGACTGAATATATCGTATCCGATGCTGTTCGAGCTTACGAATGAGGAGCTGGAACTTAAGACGCATGCGGGCGTATTGGAGTTCATTGCGGAGGAGGGAAGGGTGTATTTGCCTCAATGGATGATGGAACGATTGGCGTTACAGCCCGGTTCGTTAGTCGTGATCACGTCTACGAATTTACCGCAGGGATCGTTCGTCAAGATCGAACCCCAGTCGCCAGATTTTCTGGATATATCCGATCCCAAAGCCGTTCTGGAAAACGCTCTGAGAAATTTCACAACATTGACTGCGGACGATGTGTTTGAGATTAAGTATAACAACAAGGTTTACCGAATCCGAGTGCTAGAGATCAAACCATCGAGCAAGACGGGTATTTCAGTTGTCGAGACGGATTTGGAGGTTGACTTTGCGCCTCCGGTGGGGTATGTCGAGCCGTCCGTACGAGGAACGTCGACGCCGCAGTCGATGGGGTCGGGATCGCTTGTGCCGACGCCAGACGGACACAGCATGGCATCGTTAATCAACTACAGACAGCTCGCGGGTGCATCGGGGTCTACGGCATCGCTACCAAGTCCCGTTGCGGCTACGGGACACCGACTCTCTGGACGGCCTGTCTCGAGTCGAACGAGCACACCGGCGGGACAGATTGCTGTGCCGTCATTATCGGATACTCTGTCGAAGGGCAGCGAGTTTGCGGTGTCAAAGAGTAAGAGCGATGTTCGAGCCATTCCTGGACCGCTACGATTGCCCTTTGGACAGCTGTTCTTTGGATATCCCGTTATTCCCGTGAAAGGAACGAGTTAAGCAGTTTTAGACGCGCTTTTTTTGTACGGGCTTCTTTTTGTGTGTACTGTAAATAAATAAATAAATTTATTTTGAATGGCTATCCTAGTAGCAAGCAAAATCAATTGCAGAGATGTGACCCGGAGCCAATTGTCTAGATTATTTGTTTGATGTGAGATATAACAACCGGCAAGTTGCCGCATGGATTTGTTTAGCCGAAATATTCCGATGTCAGAATCCGGGGTAGACTCAAAACTCAGAACTAGTTATGGCGCAATGTTCGCACATTTGCTTCATACTTAGCGGAGATTCTCTCGAAACTTCTAGGATCTGCACAAGTGTCACGGTTCATGCAATAGATGCGCAGGATGCGATGAGTGGTTACCCTGCGCGACTTACATTATTCGAACAATTTTTTTAGGGGCCGCTCCAACAAGGCCAGTCGACAGTTCACAGCTACTTACTTACTATTCTGCTGCTGCCATAGCAATCTACACTTTTTGACAATGAACCGTCTCGTTGCCAGATCATCCGCTGGCTCGCTGCTAGGCGCCGTCAAGCGCGTGTCGCCTGCTACTGCGTCACTGCCGTCTGCAGCCCGCTACTTCTCCCACAAAGAACTCAAGTTCGGTGTCGAAGGCCGCGCTGCGCTTCTCAATGGTGTTGAAGTTCTTGCCCGCGCCGTCGCAGTCACTCTCGGCCCCAAGGGCCGCAATGTGCTCATCGAGCAGAGCTTTGGCTCGCCCAAGATCACGAAGGACGGTGTCACTGTCGCCAAGGTAAGTGGATGCCAAATTGTGGTTCGAAATTGCACATGCTGACTCACATCGACAGAGTGTGGTGTTGAAGGACAAGTTCGAGAATCTTGGAGCGAAGTTGCTTCAGGACGTCGCATCCAAGACTAATGAGGTTGCTGGCGACGGAACCACGACTGCCACAGTCCTCGCCCGCGCAATTTTCACCGAGTCCGTCAAGAACGTCGCGGCCGGCTGCAACCCCATGGATCTCCGCCGTGGGACTCAGGCCGCCGTTGACAAGGTGGTCGAGTTCCTCCAGAAGAATAAGCGCGAGATCACGACATCCGAGGAGATCGCCCAGGTCGCTACCATCTCTGCCAACGGCGACACTCACATCGGCAAACTGATCGCCAATGCCATGGAGAAGGTCGGCAAGGAAGGTGTTATCACCGTCAAAGAGGGCAAGACCATCGAGGACGAGCTCGAAATCACCGAGGGCATGCGATTCGACCGTGGCTTCATCTCTCCTTACTTCATTACTGACGTCAAGACCGGCAAGGTCGAGTTTGAGCGGCCTCTGATCCTACTTTCCGAAAAGAAGATTTCCGCTCTCCAGGACATTATCCCGGCTCTCGAGATCTCTAACAAGCTCCGTCGTCCACTTTTGATTATCGCTGAGGACATCGATGGCGAAGCCCTCGCGGCTTGCATCCTCAACAAACTTCGTGGCCAAGTCCAGGTCGCGGCGGTCAAGGCCCCCGGATTCGGCGACAACCGCAAGAGTATTCTTGGCGATATCGCAATCCTGACCGGTGGTACAGTCTTCACTGACGAGCTCGACATCAAGCTTGAGAACGTCACCCCCGAGCTTCTTGGCTCGTCAGGTTCGATTACTATCACGAAGGAGGACTCTATCATTCTCAACGGCGAAGGTGACAAGGATAACATCATGCAGCGATGCGAGCAGATTCGTGGCACTATGGATGACTCCTCGACATCTGAGTATGAAAAGGAGAAGCTACAGGAGCGTCTAGCTAAGCTATCCGGCGGAGTTGCTGTCATCAAGGTCGGCGGCTCCTCGGAAGTCGAGGTCGGCGAGAAGAAAGACCGGTTCGTCGACGCTCTTAACGCTACCCGCGCCGCAGTCGAGGAGGGGATCCTTCCCGGTGGTGGCACTGGTCTTCTCAAGGCCTCCCGTGCACTTACCGACATTCCGACTGCCAACTTCGACCAGTCCCTCGGTGTGGCGATCGTCAAGTCTGCTATCACTAAGCCCGCCCGAACGATTGTCGAGAACGCAGGTGGCGAGGGTTCGGTTGTCGTAGGCAAGCTTATTGACGAGTTTGGCGACGATTTTAACAAGGGCTTTGACGCTGCCAAGGGCGAGTTCACAGATATGGTGGCGTCTGGAATCATTGACCCGTTCAAGGTTGTCCGAACTGCCTTGATTGACGCGTCTGGCGTTGCATCCTTACTCGGCACCACCGAGTGTACAATTGTAGAAGTTCCAGAAGAGAAACCAGCCGGCGGTGTTCCTCCTGGCATGGGCGGAATGGGCGGAATGGGCGGCATGGGTTTCTAAGATGTTAGAAGGGCATCTAGAAAATAACTGATGATGATGATGATGATGATGACGGCATCGGAAGTATAAGCTAACTAAAGTATATACCATCTCACTCTCCATTTTGTATCTAGTATATTTTTTCAACGGTTTTGTATATGTAACTTCTTTAATGTATAGTTCAAAATAGGATTGAATTACAATTTGAGTGCAAATAGTTGCGTTACTACTCTCTATAATCTCTTAAGCTATGGGTGTATAGTGATGGTAGATATTGTAACTATTTAGCATATTTGAGTAAGATGTTGTTGTCGCTGTCAGCTTTGCAGAATACACCGTTTATTAGTCATGCGAGGATGTTCCCACAGCAACGCGTTTGAGCGATGACGCAGTCAGTCGGAATGCCCAGCCACGTTGACATCTGGTTCAGCCCCCCGCCACGCCACACGCAGACACAAAACGCGCACCTTTCATCTTCCAGCCGCCGCTGCCCTCCCGCTCTTCCCACGCCGCAACCAAAACATCACAACACCTAGCGGAAGACCTGTCCATTCAAGTCCGCAACGCAACACAGCACTTTGGCCCCCGATTTATCTTAAACAGCAGTAGTCAAGAGGAGTAGAAAAAAATGTCTGGTGGAAAAGGAAAGTCTCATGGTGGAAAGGGTGGAGCTAAGGAGGGACGCTCCCAGATTTCGCATTCCGCTCGTGCTGGATTGCAGGTGAGTATTTTTATTTTAAAGAGCTCGGTAGTGGCTATTGATGGTGGTTATGTGATTTTCTTTGATTTATGTGAGAACTGGATGGGCTGTTGGTGAGATTATGGGATTCTGTGGTGTGGGTTTGTTGTAGTGGATGAAATCTGACGCGTCGTAACTTGGTAAATTCATCTATTACGCGATGACAACGACGCATATGGTGATACATTATGACTTGAAGTTGTGAAGATATATGGAATCATACAGGCCACTACTGCTCGGTTGATAGGTTACATACTAACGTCGCATAGTTCCCCTGCGGCAGAGTCAAGCGTTTCCTCAAAACGAACACTCAGAACAAAATGCGCGTGGGTGCAAAAGGTACGCTTTCTATACCTCATCTTGTTACAAATTTATTAACAATCATAGCCGCGGTCTACGTGACAGCAGTGTTAGAATACCTAACCGCCGAAGTCCTCGAATTAGCCGGCAATGCGGCCAAGGACTTGAAGGTCAAACGTATTACACCGCGCCATCTGCAACTCGCTATCCGCGGCGATGAGGAGCTTGACACGTTGATTAAAGCAACGATCGCATTTGGCGGTGTGTTGCCACACATCAACAAAGCTTTGTTGAAGGTTGATAAGAAAAAGAAGTAGATATTTGCTGTTCGCCTGATGTATGATTTAGTGGGTAGATGTATTTTTACGTGTATTAGTATTACTCTTGTATTTTTGATTTGTGTTGGAATATAACCTTCGGTGAATGATAATAAAGGAATTGTGACTGTGTTAGTATGTATTTTATTTATTACGAGCGTATGCAGCTTTGTGAACGGGATTTAGTGAATATGATGCACTTTGTGCCAATTTCTGAAGACCGCCGACTTGGCCGATTAATAATTCAGCCATCTTAACCTGAATTCCGATTCTACATTATCACTTTGAAGCTCAGAACTGTCCTGGTCTCGTGCGATGAAAGGATAAGTGAAGAATAAGTCAACATTGTCTCGAAGAATGCCCTTACCCGATGTTTGCTACATTAAGCACACGCAATATATACAAGTACATCGATCGAAAATAATCTATATGCAATTACAAATCTCCCGTTGGCTTGCTTTTAAACTTGCGTCCGCTCCGATCCGCGGGCCGATACATCAACTGGGAACCATACACGAGAAAACTAAACAGCTCGAATTTCGGATCGCCGACTTCTTCGACTTCTCTGTCGCGTACCATCTGATCTGATTCTTCTTCAAATCGCTCCTGTTGTCCCGGTTTGCGTACACCAATGCGGAAGACCGTATGTTCTTTCGGAAGGATACGCAAAGCGTTTGATTTCGTTACGATAACGAAGGCGGACCGAGTGTCGCGCAGGATGATACCCTCTAAACTCACTCTAGACACGCATTTACTCCTGTCGACGACCGCATACGCGCCATGGAAATCCGCGCTCGAGAGTTTTGACGCGAGGGTTTGTAATTGTCCATGTGTTGTCGGCGGCATCGAAGTTGGTGTAAGACCGAGTAATTCGGCTGCATAGGATTGCCATAATTTGTACAATTCCACGTAAATCCTGAAGTTAGCTGCTTCGGGCCGTAAATCGAACAGCTTCTTTCGTTTCTTTTCAGCGGAAGAAAGTGGTTTCGGACGATGAATTACGACACCGTCACCGGTTTCGTCGACGAGTGCGTCGTCGTTATCCGAATCGGAGCCGAGCGTGTCGGATTGCGCCAGAGAGATCAGTTGTTCTCGGAGCGCTGCGGATTCGAGGAATTTCTTTGCACGTTTGGAACGGCGTTTGCGAAGTGCTGAGGCGTTGCGGATGGATGATTTTACTTTTTCGTCTGCTGTTCTTGTGTCTTTGCCATCAGTCTCGGATTTGGTCTTCGAGGTTGCTTTCGCGGATTGCGGTTTCGATTTCGATTTCGACTTCGATTTCGGTTTCGCAGGTTTTGCAGTCGTGTTGTCTGCACTGTCAATCTTCTCCTTGTCAGCGGTCGGATCCGCCTGCTCAGCGGCAACTTCGACTCCTTGCATTTCGTTAACCTCGAAGTCACTCCCATCTTCCTCTGCAGTCGTTGCATTCCTCCTCCGCCGCTCATTACGCTTTCTGCGCTCCCTCAACTTGCGCTTCTTGTCTACAATCTTCTCGTATTTCCTAAACTCGCGTTCAAATCTCCTGCGTTCCCTGCCATCGAATTTTCTTATCCGTCCACTGGGCTTTGTAAATGCGTGTTTGGGACTGTATCTACTCGAGCGTGCATCCTGGACTCGAATGGCCGGATATTGCTTCCCTTGTTTAGCTTCTTTTCCGTCATTTCTCGCTGTCCTGGGAGGTTGCGTGGGATGGAGTGGGAGGGGTTTGTTTTTGATACGGGAGTCGTACGTTTCGAGTGCTTGTTCGACAGTTGAAGACGATCTGAGAAGAGATATCAGCAATTGCTTTTGTGAGTCGTTTGTGCTGTCTGTCATTATGCTCCGCTGTGCTGTCCTTCAGTCGATATCTGGACTTCGTAGAGAGAGAAGAGTAGTTATGTGGCCGGGGTTGACGGCGGGGCGTTTTGAAAGTTTTGTGATGACGTCGGAATCGGCAAACTTTGTACAAAAGATGAGCGAACCTCCAGAAATCTTGACGACAATTATGTCGCCACACATCAGCATACACACGCACACAATGTTAAAACGAGCCTCGACTTCAGCAACATATAAACGCGCGCGCAGACGAACGTCGCCCAATTCGTCACCAGACCCAGACTCGCGGCTGGACGAATCAGAGCTGCTCGAGCAAGACATCCCAGGCGCGCAGCCAAAACAAAGTCGGCGGAATAAATTGCGTGAGGTGCAAGCCTACGGGTCAGATTCGTCTGAAGATGAATTTTTCACGAGTGCACGAAAAGCACGATCTGGCGGTCAATATGCTAATGGCGCTGGCAATAAGGATGAAGATGAGGATATGTTCGCCGAAGCCGATACACGGCAAAATGTCAATGGTAATGACGCCGACAGCGATGGGGAGAGCTCTGATGAAGACGATTTAGACGGTGTGTCTAAACGGTCGAAAAAAGTTCGGTTTATGGATTTGAATGAGATTGAAGGACAAGATCTAAGTGTTGGCGAGAACGTCGATACGGAGATTGTTAATCGCGAAGTGGAGAATTTTGCAGCGAAGCACGCTCAACAACAGAAAGAGAAGGGAAAAGTGGTGGATGTGGACAACGAAGATGAGGATGTGACGGAGGATATTGATCCCGAGATAGGATTAACTGGATCACGACTCCACGTACCACAACTGGAGGCGTTTAACATGCGCGCGGACCTCGAGGACGGGCAATTTGATGCCAACGGTACATTTATACGGCGTCCTGACGCGGATTCTAAAACGGAGGAAATGCACGATGGATGGCTCGACGGCGTTTCGCGACGGGAGATTCGTGCGGCGGCAAAAGCGGATGAGATCCGCAGGGAGCGGGAACGGGTTGCGGACGCGGAGAGAAGGAGGGACGAGGAGGAACGACCGGCTAGTGCGTTGATGGACGCGCTACTTTGTGAATTGGATGTTACCGAGACGCCGATGGAGGCGTTGCAGAGATTAGGTCCGGGAAAGAAGAAAAAATGGGGCAACAACAAACGGAAAAAGCAAGAGGTCGAAACTGATGAAGAGATGGAGAAGGAACGGAGACGGAAAGAGAGCGTCGAGACCATTACAGATGCGGCGGACAAGCTCATGAGTAGGAGCGTTCCAGATATCTACGACATGCCGAAGGAGCAGATCGCGAGGTTATACGCCCGTGACACGGGTGTAGAGTGGAAGAGAGAGGACCTTGTATAATATTATCAATCAATAATGACTGACTATGTTACTTGATGGATCCCAAACTTATAAACCAAATACAAATCCTCGCCAAACAATTAGTTCGGTATTGTTAACCTGCCAAAAATTGAAACCCAAAACACCAAAAACAATTATCAAAATCAAAACCGTTCAAAATACGCCCGCCGCTTCTCGATAGCCTCGACAGCGCGCTCCCGCATCTTTATGGCGGCCAGAACACTCTCAAACGACCATGTAAGCTGTCTAGCACCCCGCATGAACCCAGTCTGCCGATCAAACTGCTCGCTCATATTTCCCTCCGCGTCAGCGTGTTTCTTCACAATTTTGAGGAATCCGTCGGCGTAGTGGAAGACGTTCGATATGACTTGCTCGGTTTCTCTGGACCCAGGCGTAAATCCCAAGATTGCCGCAGACCGGGACCAGATTCCGGTTGCAGAGAAGTCGCAGTAATGGGGTTCCACTACGGGAGTCGGGCTGATGAAAGGAAGATAAAACTCCGCTGTTAGATTGCTAATGATCAAACCCGAATTCGATAATGCAAGTTGCTCTACTAAGCCGTAGAGAGTATGCGCGACGGTCGCAGTGCACAGGAACCACGGGTTGCCGAGCTCCGAGTTGCCAAGGTCGCCGCCAGAGTAGACGTCCTCCGGGTACCGACCGATGCCGACCGCAATAGGGAGGCTATTCGAATCGTAAGAGTCCTGGTCGTTGATCGGATACCGCACGCGCATGTCAGCCACGAGTGCCTGCAGCGTTGCGATAATCATGTCACTGTGCATCGGAAAAACTGTCTCCGAACCGCCGTGTATCGCACCTAACAGCAGAGCAGCATCAAGACCTGACCGCGGGCTCGCGAGGGTTTCGATGAGGTAACCCCGCTCTTCGTCCCAGAAAGATAGCAAAAATTGCTTGAGTCCATTAGCTTGGATATGGTACCATCGCGCCGCGCCGTCGTCGTCGAAATCCAAGGAAATTTCCTGGCCGAGAAGCAGCGCTTTGTACTGCACCATTGCTGTGAAAAAGTGCAGACCCTGTTGCTCTTCCCAGAGATCGAAGCCAGGCGAGGCCCAGAACTTGGACGCGTATTCTAGATCGGGCTTGATGAGGTCGTACAGATAACGGAGGGAGTCTATCGAGGCGCCACGGCGCTGTAGTGTGCGCGCATATGAGATCAGGGTTATTGCTCGCAAAGCCGGACCGTCCTACGAATGTGTTAATTAGACTCGAACTTGTATTGTGTATATATATACTTACCCTTTGTGGTCTTCCCCATGTGCCGACAAACGGTCTTCCGTCGACTTCAAATTTTGGCTCACCAAGGCCACCTCTACCGAACTGTCCACTCGGATTAGAAGTCCACTGCGTACTTCTAACGTTATCGACATAGGCGTCGATAAGCGCCTTGACAGACGCATTTCCCGACTTTCCGTACTCATCGACCAGTGCACGCATGGTAATCGCGCCATCACGCACCCAGTGATAAAAATAATTCGGGTGATCGCGCGACGGACTGGCAACTACGACACCGGCATTGACGTTTTGGCCAGCGACGTTTGCTCCATTTGGGCCAATATTGGCAAGGATTCCTTCGAACGACCGGGCAGATTGGAGGGACAACCAGGATATGAAGTCTGCATTTTGGGCGTGGTCGGGGAGAGAGATTAAGATTGGCGACTGCTTGCGGAGCCAAGAGACGGAGCTTACGCGAGAGAAGAATGACGGGCGGCGGAAGCTCGAAAGATCAGCTGAGTCTATTGAGTGGCCGGCAGTCGGATTGACGACGAGCGCGAGAGCGCAAGTCGCGGGCAGAAGCGTACTGAGCAGGCGCATTGATACGAGTATTCGTTATTGAAGTAGAGGCGTGACGACTTCGAGGAGTGGCCGAGGCGAATACGGTGCTGACGATACCGATATGAACAGTATCGCGCGAAGTGGAATAATCTCACAAAACTAGTGCGAGAGATAGCTAGCGACCAAAAAGACCAACCATTAAACACAAAGGCTGCCAAAAAAAAACACAGAATAGCGTCCTCACAAGAATTAGAAGAGCGGATGTACGGAGAGTATTCAACTTGATGTTCGGGGCCTTACAAACGGGCTAAATGATGTCGCGATGAAGTGATTCCTCGTGCCTGGGTCAGGAAAATTATAGCCGGGTCAGCATAATATACTGCTTCAGTGGATAGAACCTAGGCCATTAATGGAATGGATATTTTTCAGTATAAACAATAATAATTGATTACACCGGTTATTACTGAGTTTGGAAATACTAAGTCTATGATACTTCGACTATGCATGGATATCTGCCCGGATATCCAAGGGAAGAATCTGACCCATTCGCGGTTTCTCTAGGCAATCGAAGATCGGCCCAAGCTTTTGGCACGGCTACAACACGTGCAAGGCTTACTAAGCTTATCATATAACATTTGTCAGCTTCCATACTGTGCATACGTAATATTAATGCGTCAGGTGAAATGGTAACAACACATCTTCTACATCTTATCTAATGTCGGCAGGCAAAATCACAATGTACCCACATTTTGCATTCTTCCCTGAATCTGTTAAACATCACATTTGGAGACATCTATGTAAATACATACGCCAAGCGCCAAGATACAAAGCCATTTGACACATACAATGCAATGCAATACAATACAATACAATACAACTAATCATCATCTTCGTCAAATTCCATCCCCATCTCGTAGTCATCGTCCGATGGAATCGTAAATCCTGCCGTCATCTCTCTACCTGGCGTCTCCATCTCCCGGCTCTCTTCGCCATATCCATCCTGTCCCTCATCCCCTTCTTCATAATCCTCCTCGTCATATTCCATGCCCAAATCCTCGCCCTCCGGAATATCGGCATCAAGATCAACCTCCTCCGTTTCTGTATTGACCCTGTACCGTCGCCGCCGCTGCCGCCGAGGCCACCCATCGAGAGCTTCCTCAGCCACTTCGTCCTCATCCAGTTCCTCTTCGTCTTCATTGTCTTCTTCCTCCAATTCCTCTTCGTCTTCCTCGTCTATCTCCTCCTGCTCTTGCTCCTCTTCGCCATCTATCATAACTAACTCTCCGTTGGGATTCTCGATCAGCCCATTATCATCAGACTCCGAATCCGACAACGTTTGCTCCTCAAGCAATGCCTGCTCAGTCTTTGTAAAACCCGGCGGCCGCAAGAACGTAAACCCAAACGTCCGTATCGATTCCATGTTCCGCACAAGCTCTGCCTCTGCTGATTCCAGTGCCGTCAGTGGAACTAAATGAACTCCTGGCCTACTACTGGATGGACCCGGCAACTCTTCGTCATCTTGTGCTGTCGAGCCAGGTAGAAATTGCGATTTCGGCTTGGTTGATCGGCGGATGACGTGCGGTTTGCAGCTCGGCGTGTACCATAAGTCGTGCGAGCCTTTGGGATATACCGATGGCACTGAAAGCATCCTGATTCCGATAGTTGTTGACTCCTATTCGAATCTGCTTATGGTAAATATTATTATTATCTATTTCAAACAGAAAGCGCGGAGTTTTGGGGGTCAACGCACAGAACCATTACGTCGCATGTTAGGGTTTACTACTGCCGCATTTGTTCGGCCGTCATCATTTCGTGATCCCAATCACCCAATACCTCAATATCTGCCCTTTTCACCATCTAAATCAGCAATATCAGCAATGGCCGACCGCGAGATTCTGCCGTCGAGTGTTCGTCCGCGTCACTATGCGCTCGCGATCTACGATCTCAATTTCACCGAATTCACCTACAAAGGATCGGTCAAGATCGATCTCGATGTCGCGGGGCCAACCCCTATTGCCCAAATCCATCTTAATGCGCGCGAGCTCACTATTTCCGAGGCCGCCATTTCTTTGGAGCTCTCTAAGAGTATGCCTATATGTAATACTGTTATTTGCAATTAGAAAAGATGCTGACAATCCAGCCTCCGCCGAGATCAAAGTGACAGAGATCTCCGTCGATGAAAAGGCCGAGGTAGTCGCGCTCGAGCTCTCGGAGCCGTTGCCCGTCGAAGCGACCCGTGTGTCGCTCACGATCGCATTCGCGGGCATGTTAAACAACAAGATGGCGGGTTTTTATAGGTCAAAGTATGCCGATGCGAGCGGTCAAGAGGCATATATGTATTCGACCCAGTTTGAGGCAACTGACGCCCGACGCGCGTTTCCTTGGTGAGTCAATTGACGGAAACGAGTGTGGAGAACTTTTAACTAATTGTAAAGTTTTGATGAGCCGGCGTTGAAGGCGACATTTGATTTCTCAATCACAGTGCCGGAGGAATGGACTGCGCTTAGCAACATGCCTGAGGTCTCGAGCAAGCCTCCTGAAGATGGCAAGAAGAAAGGCGTCGCAGGCACGAAGCTCAAGACAGTCGCCTTTGCTACGACTCCTATCATGAGCACTTATGTACGCAGAGAGATCTAGCCGAGAGCTATAACATCTCGCTAACAAATTTGCTAGTTACTTGCCTGGGCTTGCGGCGATTTCGAATACATCGAAGCTTTTACCGACCGTCTTTACAACGGCAAGAAAGTCCCTGTGAGAGTGTACACTACTAAAGGCATTGTCAAGCAAGGCGAATTTGCCTTGGAGAATGCGTACAAGATTGTTGATTACTTCTCAGAGGTGAGCCGGATTTTGTATGCCATTGTCGGCCGTTGCTGACGATGTAGATTTTTGACATCGATTACGTCCTTCCGAAGGTTGATCTCTTGGCCGTTCACGAGTTCTCCCACGGCGCCATGGAGAATTGTACGTTATAGCTTTCGGAGTTAGAAGTGACCAAGCTAATCGTTGTAGGGGGCCTGATTACGTACCGCACCACCGCGCTTTTGTTTGATCCCGAGACCAGTGATTCAAAGTACAAGAACCGTGTCGCGTATGTCGTCGCACACGAACTGGCCCATCAGTGGTTTGGCAATCTCGTCACCATGGAGTGGTGGAGCGAACTGTGGCTTAATGAGGGTTTCGCGACCTGGGTTGGCTGGCTTGCCATCGACTACTTGTATCCCGGTATGTCCTCTTTGCTATATTTACGGAACCAAATACTGACGTTTTAAGACTGGGACGTGTTTGCTGTCTTTGTTTCGGAATCCCTGCAAGCCGCACTTAATTTGGATTCGCTCCGCCAGTCACACGCGATTGAGGTCCCGGTCAAGTCCGCGCTCGACATCGACCAGATCTTCGACGCAATCTCCTACCTCAAAGGAGCGAGCTCGATCCGCATGATCAGCTCCCACATCGGCGTAAAGACGTTCTTGAAGGGCGTATCGAATTATCTCCGTCAGCACGCTTACGGCAACGCGACCACGAAAGACCTCTGGGACGCTGTAGGTCAGGAAAGTGGCGTCGACGTCAACGCGATTATGAAAGATTGGATCACGAAGATCGGATTCCCTGTTGTCACTGTTATCGAGAGCCCTGCGGGCGTGACTTTGCGTCAGGACAGATTCCTGTCGTCTGGCGACGCGACGATTGAAGAGAATCAAACATCCTGGTGGATTCCGCTTGGCATTTACACCGACGGCGGCTCAGCTAGCGCGTACTCTGGTGTGTCGTCATTCTCGTCCCGAGAGACGATTCTCGCTGGCCTTGGACCCGATGATTTTTACAAGCTTAATCGGAATCAAGCCGGTGTGTACCGTGTGAATTATCCGCCCGAGCGACTCGCCAAGTTAGGTCTTGCCAAAGACATGCTATCGATTACGGATAAGGTCGGACTGATTGCCGATGCGTCCGCCATGGCGCTTGCGGGATTAGGATCGACAACGGGACTGCTTGGATTGCTTGACGGTCTCAAGGGCGAAGAGTCGTATGTCGTCTGGTCGGAGATTGTTGCGCGATTGAGTAGTCTCCGCTCAGCCATGTTTGAGCAGCCAGAGGAAGTCAAGTCTGGCCTTGCCGCATTCACGCGATCGTTAGTGTCGCCTGCGGTGAAGAAACTCGGGTGGGAATTCAAGGATGGCGAGGATTACTTGACTGCTCAGTTGCGATCGTTGCTGATCGGCAGCGCTGGCGCGGCGGGCGACCAAGAGGTTATCGCCGAAGCGCGAGCGCAATTCGCGAAGTACATTGCCGGCGACAAGACTGCCATCCATCCCAACCTTCGTCGTGCGGTGTTCTCGATCGTGTTGGCCCAGGAGGAGGGCTCGGACCAAGAAGCCGCCTTGGCTTACGAGGCCGTTCTGAAGGAAGTCCTTCAACCTACGTCTGTTGACGGCAAGGAGATCGCTTTAACGGCGCTTGGCAAGTCTAAGAATGCCGAGCTTATCAGGCGTACGCTTTCGCTCATTCTGTCTGGCGAAGTAGCTGTCCAGGATCTGCATACCCCTGCCGCTGCTCTCGCTGCCAATGGCACAGCGCGATGGGAGCTGTGGAGATACATTAAATCCAACTGGACGGAGATCTACGCCCTTATGTCCGGGAACATGGTCATTCTCGATCGGTTTGTCAGACTTTCGATCGGTCGATTTTCCTCGCAGGAAGCGTACGATGACATTAAAGCCTTCTTCGCGGACAAGGATACGCATGGGTATGAGCGTAGTGTGGGACAGGCTTTGGACGTCGTCAGCAGCTTTGCCAGGTGGGTGGAGCGTGATGCTGGGGCTGTCAGTCAGTGGTTGAAGGAGAGGGGGTATTGATCTATTTGTGATAGCATGTTTGAAGGATGAAGCGGTAGCACTGTAATAATGGAGTGCAAGTAAATATTTACTGATTATTTGAGGTTGAGTTATGTGCCCATTTACTTGAGATAATAGTTGCAACACAATATTACAATTATTTTGCCGCAACGCTGTGAGGAAACCAATCGCACAGTTGCATTGAAGGTATTAGAATAATATTATCGTAATAATGCCCAGCGTCGCAGGAGTAGTCTTTATCCAAATACACCGTGACTCGGGGAATATCGATATTAAAGAGATACGACAACGCTTCGAATTTGAGATACACGTTCTTAATGGTCGAACCGCTAGTTGAGTTCTTGGACGCTTGTCGGACAAGTCTGCGGCCAGTGGATTGTCACTGTAGTCAAACAATGCCGTGTCAAATTGTGGATGAATGTGAAAGACGTAGGCGCATGTAGAAGCCGTACTGGGAAAGCGCAGATGGTTAGTGAGGGTTAAATTTAGGATGCCGCTAAATCGTTCTATGTCTTGCGGCGATGTCCGAGAAAATCCGCAAAATTTCACTCCAAGAGTATGCACTACTGATGGCTGTATTTTACCATATTCTGTATTTGGCGAGCAATCCTAGCGAGATTATGCCTTTCCATTACATATTGGGAATGGGAATTCAAAACCCTGAACGTTGAATCCCCAAACCCGATAGCAAGTGACGCAAACTTAAACCCTACACCCTGAACACCAACCTCACCCCCAACTTAACCGCGCCACCGCGTACACTGCGCGAGAATGACGTATTAAAATTTGCGGGCAGGCAATTAATTCCTATAACAGCACTTAGTTGCAAATTTGTTTCTTAATGCGGCAGATATAGTGCCTTCCGTAACATTATTCAAGTTGCCGAGGTGATCAACCGGTTTTGCTGATTTTCAGGGTCAGGACTTTTCTAGTATACTTAATCCTCTGTCT
Organism: Lipomyces chichibuensis; assembly: GCF_038497645.1. Taxonomy (NCBI): domain Eukaryota; kingdom Fungi; phylum Ascomycota; class Lipomycetes; order Lipomycetales; family Lipomycetaceae; genus Lipomyces; species Lipomyces chichibuensis. The sequence continues at coordinate 94,635 of NW_027117492.1, forward strand.
AATACATGAACTTATAACATTCTCCAAGCTTCCCGAAGTTTTGATGATTAATAAATTTAGTCTTTCAAGAAATAGATACAACATAGCTCATCAATCACAACGCTCTATGACAGCCTGCACAACAACAATTGAAATTAATATTGGTTGTTTGACAGAGCACGTGATGGCCAGATAAGGGTATCAAATATGTCAGGGCCAGTGGACCTCAAACTAATGCATCTATTCTCGATACGCTCGACGCGGTCTCCAAGATCGCAGAGCGAAATCGAATTTTTGCCTCAATCCAGCTTTTTTGAAACGTCCAGTGGGGCCCAAAATTTCATGGCCACTCAGAAAATGACTTGGAACGCAGTCTCCAAGGACGACCTCCTCGAGGTTTGGCGGAATATCCTCTGCAACGGATTGTCCGTCCCTTATGACAAGCTGCATGCTGTGCATTAGTTGTGGAATAATCAGTGCGAGTTTGTCACTTTCAAAGGACCGCATAGCTTCAGAGTTGTAACACGTATAAGTGTTACGGGAAAGGACAGGAGGGGTCACAATAGAAGAAGGAGAATGTAATAATTGGCTTGATACTGAAGCCTGCCTCCTCGTCTCTTAGGCATCAGGCTCCTTCTTATATTAGATCAACCTTCCGATACAATGATCTAATGACATAGCTATTCTATATAGTTATCACACTCTTCTGGGAGCAGATCCCACACTACTCGCGGAGCTTCCCAGGTGCTCGTCCACGAGTACGTTGGCGCCACCGGCTGTTCTCGTTAAAAAAACCCAGTGGGAAAAAGAGTAACAGACACGGTGCCCTTTTAATTGTACATAAACTTGTTAAACGTTATTTCTTAACCTGGGGTTCTCCTTGGCCATTGCTTCCTCTGGCGCTCGAATGTTTTTACTGCCTGCTTAGCATTATCCATCTCGTCCTCACTAAACCATTCGCACAGTCTCTGGAGGACAGTTCGCGCCCTTGCAACGGAAAGTCTCAATGACAACTTTCTCTAGTATACCAAACCACGTAACCAACCCCGTTTTGCACCAGCGGTCCAAAGGCGCTCTGACGCAGCTGTCTGTGGCTTGCCGGATAGGCCGCCGCGGCTTCTTCTTCATTCGCATAATACTGAGCATCTGGCAAAGCGTCACGAGGCCCCCTTACTAAGACACATCGCAATGCCCAGACGGCAATGCAGTACGCATACAGACCATGAGATAGCTTGTTGCAGACTACTATAGGACTGTGACACGCCAACTTCGACTGCAACCATAAGATTCATCTCTTCGTCATCGTTGTCCAGATAGCGAAGTGCGCCATCCCATTCTCTGATTGTGAGCCCGCGATCGGCTCTACGATGCTTTGTAACATCGGCTGTTAGTAATACACGACGCCGAATGTCTTCACTGATCCCTGCCGCAGCAAAATTTGGCCTCCCGGAGTTCGGGCAGCTCTGGGCGTAGCAGAGTAACCTCGTACATAATAGCTGGCGCACCTTTCGCATAACTGGCCGATAGCACCGTAAATCGAGGTTGGCGAGCTATCCTGATGCCCGGCAATTCGATTCTTGACAAATTCGGATTGCGAAATTGCTTCTGTCGGGTTTCGTGGTGTCTTCGATACTTAAGATTGAGGCTCGAGTAGAGGGGACCCAACCGGTGTTGGCGCCCTGAACTTAACATCCGGCTTCGAAATGACACTTTCTGGATCGAATGGAATAAATCCATGTATGTACGGAACTGCGATATGAAGTCCCGAACTCGGTCGGTGCCCGACGCAAACGGTTCGGGTTCACGTACTCAGTCGTAAACCGTGGCAACGCAACCGGCTTCTGCGGGTCCGCGGACCTGCGTGCCTCGCGTACGAGCGCTGCTTGTATTGCTTGTTGGAGCTGTATAGTATGCTCCTGTTGTTCGCGAATGGCTGCTTGCTGTTCTTCAACCGTACGCTGCATCGTGTGCTATTTTTTATTCTCGATTCCACAACCAAATGTTCAGGATTGAAACATTTTCTGTTGTGGCAGAGGTGCGAGACGTCAAAGCTGACTCTGAGTTCGTCGCGTCGATTATCTGAAGCCAACACGAGAGGAAACTGCCCCTCTAATGCCCAATTTTAATGTTTGTTTCGGTCATTGCAGCCTGGAATGCGGCGTAACATGCTGGAAAAAAATCTTCCTTAGTAATGTGCGTAATATGCGCTCGCATTAAGTATTCGACTTTCCGACCGTACGCTTGCTTTTAGCGGGCCAAAGCAACCAATATCTAATAGTTGGAGCTTATGAGACGAGTGAGCAGGCATGCAAAGGGTTATATGTTCTTTGCAATAGAGCTCGAAGTCGGTGGCATGGTTGCTCTCACGTCCGTCGAGGATCAAAAGACGATATATTCCGGAAGTTCGTGACTTTGTATGCTTATTAAAGTGCTGGATCCATTCCAGACCTCTTTCGTTCGTTGTCCAACCATTTGCAGTAAGAGCGATTACCCAGTCGTGAGGTATTGTGCAGTTTTCATACCAAGACGATACCTGTTGTCTGTCTGCAACGATGATGTCGGCGGGATCGCTGAGCAGCGAGAATTGATCTTTATATTACTGTAGCATATTCTCCGATCGAAACACGTCTGGATCCTCCCATTTGACCCTCTGATAGTCGATCCTTCCATTTAAGTGCGTTCGGAGCTCGGGTTGTCGCTTGACAAAGTTTGAAGCCCAGCTCTTTCCAACGGATCGGGTGCCCTTCAAACGCGACCTCAGAGTAGATTCATTAATCGAGTAGATCGCTACGGCAAATCATTAATAATATTCGGGTCTCGGTCAATGGCCTTGATAGCAACATTCAATCTGGCTTCGATTGAAGTTGGTTCCATTCTGTTTGTGGGAGAATGAAGGGTTTAAAATTGGACTGTGTCTATCAGCCTATGGGTTTACGTTAAGTTCAATTGCTTCCCTCGGTGTCAAGGAGTTCCTGCGCACGGTCAGCCCCCTGAAACGTAGCTATGATACTAGGGTAGCTTGCATCTACTACCCTAGCCCTGACCTGGGGCGTACGAGTCCCTCAGCCGATGTCCTCCATATCCCGCACGCGCTTCCCTAACCCTCTTCATAGCAACGTTATCAATACCAAAAATTAACCCTATTCGATTGAAAGCCCCTATTTGGTCGCTTGTTTAAACCTAGTATTTCTGCGAATATCGGATAGTTGTGCATCCTACATTATTATTAAATATGGCAACAGACGAGAACGATGATTTGTTGATTGCGCCGGAAGTAAGAGTGCAAGGTCTAACGCCACCCCCACCACCTCAAATTCCTCCCACCAAAGACGATGTGGACAGAGCGTTGTTGTATAAAACCATGGTAGAATCATCGTTATTTGGTATGCTTAGACGTCATGCTGACAGTACTGGTTCACCTTGACTGATGGATTTGCTAAGCGTCTAAGACTTTCGGCGCGACCATAGAGGATCTCAACGAGTCCACTGCTTACTATGTACGCCTCCGTAAGCGCTATCAGCAGAGCCAAGGTGGAATCACCTAATTCATGTATTATGCCTTTTGCTCACAGTTATGCAGCTAGGGCTGATATTACTTGGACTGATGCAACGAGGGAATTCAGACAATTCTTTGAACATATGGAAGAGCGGATGACCAGTCTAGAATATCAAATGATCCGCCATTGGAAGACCACCATCTCATTGGAGCAAATGTTAGACGCTGTGAAAGATTTGCAGGCGCAGTCATTGAAGCAGCAAGAAATGGTATGCGTAAAACTACTACTTGCGTCTGTCAACTACTGGATAATTCATTGTACTAATGTAGCTTCGCAGAACGCTAGTTGTGAACTATCAGAAGGCAACCGCCGGAGGACAGCGGTGCCGTCTGCATATGGCATACTTCCATCTTCCAAGGAAACTGAAGCGTTAAGGTTTAATTCTTCCTCTACTCATTCCTATAAGGGACTTCAATCCTCGAAATCCGTGATGGGCAGTGGTCGGCTCAACTCTAACGAAGCAAGGGATTTTGTGCTCATGCTCGCTGTTGCGCTCTTTTTTTTCTTAGTTGCCCGTAATAAAACCGAATCTGTCCTGACTCATTGAGTCGAGTTGGCAACTACCAATCTAGACTGCGGATAGCGAATGATAAAGTATTCTAGAATATATTAGTGTGTAACATTTCGTCTGGGGCGCAGGATTTACCATAACAACTGTTGAGGACACCGCAATGTTTAGCCGACGGCGAACTTAGATCGGAACAACGGACATTAGATAGACGGTAGATAGGAATATCGATATAATATAGGACATAGATAGGGAATACCGAGATAAGAGGGTACACAGTATAATATGTAGAGTAGGAAAGCCCTTGGTACCCACTGGGGAGAATACAAAAATGTTTGACGTGAAGTGAGCATGTACCCACCCACTATAATATGCATTCTGCACTTCCGCATCTCCAGCTGCTTGGACGGGCAAATGCAGCCCATCAACAAAACCAAACTCATCTTCCAGCATTGGATGCTGATCTTTCACAACGAGGTTCAATATATGGGTAACCGCCCCACTCTCGGCACTTCGTCGACGTCCTCTTTGGCCAAAGCGGGCACTGACAGAGACGCAAATTGTCTCGTGCCAACCAACCTTACCATCTCGCTATGATACTTTGGTAGCCTTTCTGCATCCGCCAGCTGCAGCAAAGGCAACAACCCCGAGACAACGACATCTTGCGCGAAGGTGTGGTCCAACACGCGCGACCGCTGGATGTCGTACCCCTCCTGCACCAGAAGTCTTGCTCTGGCTCATGGGCTTCCTCCGGGACCTGTTCCCACTCGTCGGCCGGCTCGACTATCCCCACATATCTGCTTCTGAGCTGAACCATTGCGAAAATGTACTGCTGGGGTGGTGGACTGTACTGTTGGGGTACGATACGTGGGCAAGGCGCATAGCGCACATTATAATGTTTACACTAGTCGCGCCGCAGGTACACGGACTTAGCTGTCTATACCACGTAAGAGCGGTTCAGGAAACTTCTCTTGCAGTCTGTCAAATAGCTCAGAAGCCATCCGCTCTTATTTGTTGCGTTATCTCGATGCGTTATCTCCGGTAATCGTGATCAGTTTGTGTTCAAGGTCTAACTCTATGAGCAGCTTTCCACCGTATCGGCGAGATTCTCTCCGCTATGTGGTCCTTCAAGCACCTTAAATTCTAGGACTTGTTCTCAATATTCGAAATCCTCAGTAAGCCAATGGCCAATCATGCCTAATATCGGCAGGTTATTTTTACTAGTCCAGATATCAAGAGATAATGCGATTGCCTTGCATTCTGCTGAAAGCTCGTCCCCAATTGCGCTCTGTATAGTTCGAAGTCATCCATGACTGACTAACGGATGAGCCGGCAGATACTTGAGCCCGAGCGTTGTAGGCAGATTGCGGCCGAAGACCCAATCCTGAATCAGCTCCTGAACATAAATTCATGTTAGATAATTGATCAGCAGAAAGTCCATCCGAAAAACATTCACTTACGCATCGATCAGGGCTACTGTAACCAAGGTCGCCAAATTTCAATAAAAGCCGCAGTTATCTCCCCAGTCCACCTGTGTCCTGGGTAGACAATTGGCCGAAATACCCGTGAAATGTAACGTAGGGTATAGGTATTTGGGCCGGCTACATCCACTACTCGAAGTTTCAACACATTATACTAAAGCAGCTAATCCTCTAGAGAAGAACTACAAGATGCAGATAATTATTCAGAGTCTTCCCTTACAATTGGTTCCTCATTTTCCTTAAAATTGCGCTTGCGTGGGCGTCGATGAGGCCGTTTTGTGACCTGTTTCTCTCTTGCATCCTCAGCAACTTTTAAAATCTCCTCAGTGCTAAACAAGAACTTCCCGTCTAATTGCACTCTTTTGCCCGTCAAACGAACCTTCCTGGCCCAAACTATCTCTGCGCTATCTTCCAGTTGCTTGCGCATAATCGATAGTTCCCATATTTGCGCTTCACCAACATGGAACAGGCGTCATGCTCATTTGCTATGCTATCGCGGGATATCCACGAAGTAAGAAAATCTTCTTTGTCAAAGCCAAGGAATTTTCATGAATCAGAGCAAAATTGTGCAGGATAATGCATGCACGGATCCATGATGAGGCATATTTCATGGACTTTCGACCATTGACAGGTATTCGCAATGCCGTAATGGACTGAAACCTTCCTTTGAGACGCTTGACAGGTGATGTTAGCCTCTCCTGGCTGGGTTGGTTTTGGGGTAGTAATACTGAAGAAATTGCCTGCTGGATTCGGGGAAGCAAGTCGCGATCAGTGAAGTGACTGTGCCAGGAGTCTAGAGTCTACTCCTGAGGTGTCTCGTATCCTAACCCTGGCAATACAAGACCGGTTGATGCTAACAATTTGGTACCCGTTCGTACCGCCCGTATCGTCATACAACAAACTTCAGAACTATACCGAAAGTAGACTAGTTGAATTCAGTACCGATATAGCTAGACACGATCCGGATTCCGGAATATAATCTCCTGACGCGACGGAACTAGTCATATTGTTCGAACAAATAATAACAAAATTTTAACAAAAACAATCAAAACAAAGTCAAATCAATTATGAAGTATAAAAGTAAAGACAAAAACGCCACCATTCAATTCTAATCTTTCGAAAGAATTTACACGCTGAACTTCACATTAGTAAAAAAAAAAAAGGTTTCAAGCACGAAATAGGGTTAACCCTAAACCGCAGATTGCTTGGACAGCCAACAGCAGATTTACAACTCCGTTCGCAAATTCCTACATGCGTCCGAGGAAGATGCACCACGACTAGTTTCATCTGTCCATTTGCTAGAAGAACTCGGACGAAAGTATTGTAGCCAACCCCTACGAAGTGAAAATGATTTGGAGATTTATGAGCGATTAGCTGTTGAGGATAATGTGCGGGCTGTGATTGCGGAACTATGCAAGATCCCCGACGCTCGGGAGGAATTTAAACTCGAAGATGGAGTCCAGTTCGACAACCAGGCCAGTGCTCTGGCCGATGCTGAACTTGACAGGCCAGATGTTGATGAACAATCGAGTGTCCGAGAAGCTAGACCTGATATATTCTTCTACCGGGTGAAGGCGAACACTAACACCCTAATCACTACCGGAGAATATAAACCGCCCCACAAGCTCTCAGTGGAGAATCTTTGCGCTGGACTACGGCCGATGGATTTCTACGAAAAAGTAGTCCAAGCAGTGAAAGAACCTACGAATAAGGATGAGAGATTGAGGTACAATGCAGAACAGCTGACTGGGTCGGCTCTTGTGCAACAATACAATGTCATGATCCGCAATGGTCTTGAGTATTCCTATATTACCAATGGTTTGGCCATGGTCCTGCTTCGTGTGTGCTCTGCTGATCCTAGCACACTTTACAATTGCCTTTGCGAACCTAACATGTCTGTCGGTCTTGCAGACGACCAAAGCTTGGAACAACCATGGACAGCCGTTTCCCTGGTATTATGCCTTTGCTTGATGAGTCTTCGGTCCTGAACCCTGAACCCTGAACCCTGAACTCGGAAACAGCAATGGCGGAATCGTGCGATAGGACAACTAAAGACCTGGAAGACGGACTTTGACTACGCATGGGCGCAGATTCCTGAAGACGAACGACACCAAACCCCGCCGAGCTCGGAGTCTTAGGTTTCAGAGTATCTGGCATCTTCCCTTTCGGAGTCTCCACAGCCTGACGGCCACCAACCCATTACTCGGTCTCAGACTGGCTGTCGGCCTCAGGAAACGGTGAACCGTTCAGGGTCGCTGGATTCATCAGACTCCGATACTAACCAAGCGTCGTCTGGACGGAAGCGGGGCCAACGCCAACACCACCCAGCAAATTTTTGCACGCAGCGGTGCCTGCTTGGCCTACAGCAGGGTGGTATGTTGGATAGCCAGGGTTTCTAAACCCTGAGCAGTCATTGTGCGAGACACAGATTTCGGAGACAAAAAGACTTCATGCTATGTAACAGTAGGCTCTCTGTCGTAAATGGCCATCTCACTAAAGCACGCTCTAGAATGAACCCTGCTTGTATACATTAGGCACTAAACGTGCACTGTATAGGACTAGGGCTGTTACGAATAGTCGTAATTGCGAATATTCGCTGCGAATAATTATTCGCAAAATTTTGGGTTGCGAATAAAACCTGCGAATATTATTCGCAGTGAATTTGGATTGCGAATATTCGCAATATTCGCAATTTGCAGTCTATTTAGAGTAGTTAATTTTTTATATATCGATGTCTCGATATGCAAGAAAAACAAACTTGTACAACAAGAACCTGGGATAGCGCTCTGCTATCTATAAAATAAAATGCTAACTGTATGCAATGATTTTACTAGCACTGATGTACGCCAGCTCTGTATATGATAGTGTGGCGGAAGCTAGCCTGGCCTTGGTAGAGAAACGCTTGGAGGAAATGTGTACGTCCTGTATTATATCTGTTACTAAAAAAAAAGACAAAAAAAGATCTTAAAATATCGATCAAATCTTGCGAATAAAATTTGCGAATATTCGCACCGTTTGTGAACTGCGAATACGAATAACGAATATTGCTGAAATCTGCCTCAACTGACAACTATTACTTCACCAATAGCTAAATAAGATGTGAAGGTAAAGGTATATGGAGTAATACTGAAAAGAGAAGGACACACGTCATGAGAGTTATACTGAATGTGTCTAGCCCGGCGTCTTCTTTCTCAGCAGCTACACCGCCTACACGGCGCTCATTTACGCAGTCATGTATTCCTGGCTTCGAGTCGCGTTTGTTTGCCATGTGCGATTGTGAAGAAAAATGTGGTTAAAAGTTGAGATTGCTACGGCGTTGAGAAATGTCTCATTCGGCGTTCGGAAGTGGGTTACGTTATTCAACAGCATGAATAAACAGTCGCTAGCTCACAGCGTTGGGACAGTTGCGAAGAATTTGGGCTAAGTCCAGAGACGCAGTTGAGACTGTTCTGTTGGGAGCGAAGAAAAGGCTTTATTAAATATTTTCCAGGAACTTGTTGTTGTATATAAACAGACGCAAGCAACCAACAGAAGAACACACCAGCAAGCATAAAAACCAAGAAAGGACACGCAAAAGCAACCGCACACGAAGCACACTTACTCCTCGAAGAGCTCAGCCTTCAGCCGCGCGCCACCGTTCATGGTACCTGGTCCGCTTGACGATTGCCGACAAGGTCACCAAATGAACGTGTAGACGACTTCTGTGGCTCGCCTGCTAACCGAATTAGCAATACCGACACTGAAATTAAATTGTCTAATATCTTACCCTGAAGAAGAGATGCGCCCTTGACCGACGCAACAAAGACACAGTCAAGCGTCGATCTGAGGCGGGCAAAGGTCTCCCAGGAAGTGCGGCAGAGAAACACGACGGAATTTGACTCGTAGGCGTTTTCAATGGTCACTTTGAATTCACCCGGAATTGTCTTCAGCAGTTGCTGGAATTCACTCAGAACCACATCACTGGGCCCGCCGGCCAACGAAATCTTGAACAGTACGGTTGTTTCGTTACCGCAAGACTCTGAATGTCCGAGCGAACTCCCAGGTCGATGTTTCAAAGGCAAAACCAGAGGGCGCGCACTGCCAATGATTTTGTGGAGGGCATCTGGAGCTGTAGGCGGCTTGGAGCGTTGCAATTCACCGAAAAGGGACTCAACACTGACCAATATGTTGCCAGCGTTCTGAAGTGTATACGCCGCCCTGCGAAAATGTTGCGTGAAAGTCACACCACCATTCCGCGAGCGAACTGTGCTACCGTCATCGCAAGCAGCGAGCAGCTGGTCAGACCTGTTCCCGCCTGCACGAACTGAGGAGCCAGCATAGCAACAATCAAGGACGGCTAAGACATCCACATTTTGGAGAAAATCATCCGTAGATGCTAGAAGGGGTACATGGATCGTGTTCCAAAGTAACTTCTGCCTTCCGTTCTCTGAAATAAGTTGTAATCTGTTTGATTCCGTGTCGACGACGGCGTGACCGATATAGGCAATGATCAGTAGGGATCTGACGCCTACAAGTTGCTGAGCCTCAGCGAGTATCCGAGTAAGTACATCAAGCCCAGGAAATTTGGAAGTCTTTTGAATGGCAAAGTCCTCAACATCCTCGATCCCAAACACGTCGTGCATAGATCCGGAAAAAGTGTTGGCATCTTTATCAGCACCCGTGTCATCATCTTCAAATCTGAAAATAAAGACTTTAATGCTATGATAGCTTGCACCGCGTGCTTCGACGGCTCCTTGGAGCTTAGCACGAAACTCCTGGATTGGAATACTGGCTGAGGTTGGAGCAGTTGACATTAATGTAGCGAAGTGCAGTATTATCTCAAGGAGGAGTGGTATGAAGATGGAAAGTGAAAACTGGATTGCAGGTAACAATTGCGACCGCGAGAGGCTGTTCATATTACGCGTCACAAGGAAAATCCGGTTAGGGTAGTAGCACTTCTTTGTGAGCTCAAGAGTCAGCTCGTCAATGATTGCGGAAATCGTTACCCTGCCCGTTACTTTAGACGGGCAATCCGCGTCAAGCAAGCAGTTTTTCACGTGACTACGCGTTCCACGCTAACTGCATACGAATAGCGTGACTACGGAGTCTTAATATGGTGCATCCAGCTTTGTCCAGACGGACGACGTCTTGCAGCTTATAGTGCTCAAACGCTACTTTAAAGACCGGCTCAGAGGTACTGATTAAGCAGGTAACTCGCAGTCTCTCAGCAATGATGAGATATTTGTTAGGCATGTGCATGACGGACACTCAGAAGACGGAGGTTGGGGTTGGCCAACTGGGGACCGCCCCGCCCACGGCATTGAGTTTTGAGACGAAACTAGAATGGTGTTATTAAATGTTAAAAGCACTAATCGATTTCATAAGTTTTGAAAATATTGTGGTTTGATTGGGTTTAGCTTCTCTCAACCATGGAGACTTATCATTGGAATTTAACGTTACCTAACCTGAAACGGTCTAGCGTACTAATTGAAAAGTTAGAGTATTCGGAGGTTTGACTGGCCGGATAACGCTTGCACTCATCATATTCAAGGTTATTATCATCTACTCACACCCACATTCATCGTAACAGAATCATATCAGCATGACATTTGCCCAAGATCTTGATGGAACCGATGGACACGCGAAATGGTTGGACAACAGAAAACCTCTATTCTCATCCCAAGAAGATGGCAGTCTGAGACTGACCTCGCAGCCAGATACTGACTGGTGGACTTTTCCCCAGCACAACGCCACCAGCGGCCCGGCTTATGTGACGACAGTGTTGGGTAGCCATCTTGATCGTGATTTCCGGACGTCACTGCTAATTAAAGGAAATTGGATGCAACAATATGACCAAGGAACTCTGTTCCTACACTTCATGACAAATGAAGGCGTGAAATGGATCAAAGCCGGTGTAGAGCGGGAGAATGAATGCAATTACGTTAGGTAGGTATCTTTCGACCAATGACAAAATTCACATTGCCGTTGACTAAGTGCTTCATTTGCTCTGAATTAGTGTTGTAGTGACACAAAAATACTCCGATTGGTCGATCCTGGCACCTCCAGGTTTCCTGGATTTGTCCAATCAAGCTGTTAGGATATTTGCGCAAAGAAAGAAAGACGATCTCGTCTTTTCCTTTGGTGGCAAGGAATCCACAATAGAGAATTCGATAATGATCAGAGAGATCAAGGGATTTTTCCATGATTTGGAGATTAACAGTTTCAACATCGGAGCCATGGCGTGTTCCCCTAGCAAAGCAGATGGTGTTTCTGTCTTGTTTGAAGATTTCCGGTTGGAATGGAGTAATGAAGAGTGATTGACGCCCAACAATGGTTTGTCTCGATTATATAATAGATAATAAAACTATATTACGGAGGTTTTACAACAGTGGACTGCTACTTATCATTTCAACTAGTATCGGAAGATGAAATGGACGGGAAAAATATGTATGGATTCCGGTTCGGTTTCCATGGACCAATTAGAGGCGAACATAGGGATTTTAATTGTGCTCAGATCCTTATGGTCGAACGGATGGCATTATTGCTCGATTAACAAATGATGAGTACAGCTTTGTCCGAGATCCAAGTGCTGGGTTCATGTGCGTGATGTGATTGTGCTGATTGGCGTCTGATTACCCTTTTAGTTGACGGGCGAAGGTCGGTTTGATAAGAGTCCACAATAACATCTATATCGACCGAACCTACCACAAGAAAAATCTCCACAAGCTCACCACTACAAAACACGAATAACCAATTTCTACATCAGCCAGCCCAAGTCTATGGTCAACACTGAAACCCTGGACCCTTGGCTCAGGCTCAGTGGTAGCTGTGAACAATCCGATACCATCGCATGGTAGTGATACCAGATATTACAAGTCCTGTTATGAGATATACGTCTTTATTTATTCTGTGCGCCTTACGAGCCGAAACGGCTTATTACCATCCTGAACAGCTGAATTCCTAGAATGCACTTGGAGCTAGAGGGAAATCACTTGCGAGATTCATCATCCATACTATACAGCAGGGCCAGTGGAACCCGCGAGGTAAAGATTAGCCGATTACTGGCAGAATGTAATCCGCGAGATATAGATCCGTGACTATGGCGTCACAATTTGCCTATGTTGCTCACGTGTCTGAGAATAAATGATACCGTGCATGATAGTCGCGTTGAACAGTGGATCTGTTCTTAATGTTTATTATTGAAAATTACAATCATGCCTTGCCAGTTGCACCCATGACATCCATCTGATACTCGATACATTCCTGAATCAGTTTTGTGCCTTCCTCCATCAAAGTCGTCAACGGGACTTTTCCAGCATTCTCAGAGATATAACTGTTGTACTTGTAAATAATGAGGTCGTTGACATTGCATCGCGTCATGCCATGCTTAACGCAGTCACTCATAATGTATCCTGGGAAATCATTAGTTCCATGCAGAACTAATTGAACGCTTCCCTTCGTCGCCATCCTGATTCCATCTAGTCTGTCGAAATCAAGCTTGATATTTTCAACCGGGCCGTAGTGTCCATGCAAATTACCAAATGCGGGCGCGAGGAAATCGATACCAGTCGCGACAAACCGCAGTGCCTCCTCGGGAGTTGTCAACATGCCCTCCAAATTTCCGGTGTCCTGAACGCCGTCCTCGCCGCCTTCCATTCGACCCGGCTCGGCTTCGGTGGCAATACCGCGATCGTGGCAGTAGTGTACCAATTTCGCCGTCTTTGCGAGATTCTCCTCTTTGTCAAAATGCGACATGTCGATCATGATGGAATCGAACCCTTCAGGAATATTGGCGGCTTTCTTGATGATGTCTTCATCTTGTGCGTGGTCGAGGTGTACCGCGATTGGAACTGATGCTGAGCGGGCGGCTGCAGCGGCGGCTTTCACGAGCAGGCCGTCGGAGTAGGTGATTGCCCAGGGGAAAAGCAGGATCTGGACCGGGGCACGCTTCGCTTCGGCCGCACGAACGGTCGCGACAATAGTCTCGATGTTGTACTATTCTGTTAGCCAACTGGCAAGCCATAAAATTGGATATATAGTTCTAATGAAACTCACAGTGACGATACCGGGAATTCCGTAACCGCCTTCTTCGGCGGCCCTGATCATCTGAACCGCCTTATTATTCTGGAGCGCATTCGTCATGGTAACTTTTGGTACTGATGCTAAGGTCAATCCGACTGTTGTCTGACACGCATCCTACAGCACCAATATATAGAAATACTCGTATACTAAAGTCATCTATTTCGGGGCTTTGAAATGTTGGACTTCGGATTTTTTCCCGAGTGTCGGACAGTAGCCGGCGGGGCAAAGAACGTCGGTGTCGGTGCTAACTCCGCAGTGGGGATGATCGCCGCACGATCAGCAATGTCCGGAATTGCCTGATTCGATAAACTGCAAACTCATCAGGGGTAGAAATGGCCGCAAGCAATTTAGCTAGTCTCACATGAATATCCTCTATTCTTCGTTTGGAAGTCATTTAGTCAATAACCGGCTGATAGGCATAAATAACTGACAAAATCAGTTGGGCTCGTTTTATATTTTACGACGTAAATAGCAACTTGTCCTCCAGGTCAGGCAGAGTGGAGCTCCGCATTAAAGGGCGAAGGCTGAGGACATGTTCGCAAATCTGATTATAAACTGCTTTCACTCGAAGAGACTCCGGATAGCTTTATCCATATCCGTATCCGTAGTATCCACGGATAGATCACGCGATTATAAGCCTTTGCTCAGTCGTGCAATCGTATGATATTATGATAACAGTGAATGCCTATGTTAATAATTATATTTTTTAATTATAAAAACTCAAATGTGGGTCTATTTATATTAAAATCATTGCAAGAACTAGGCTGAGGAAAATGGAACCTAATCCAAAAATGTCATGTCAGCCACGTGACGACAATTTGGAGACGTATTCAGCAAATACAAGTGGGAATTAAGTGGGAATTAAGTGAGAATGAAGTGAGAATGAAGTGCTTGATACGTGACGGCAATAAGGACACCGTAACTCCAAAAACAGGCCCTTAGTCAGTGGTATCCGTGGATATCCGTGGATATATCCATGGATATGACTAATCAGTCTTGTCTTATCCGTATCCGTATCCATATCCGTGTATATCCATATCCATATCCGTTATCCGTGCCGATCCCTATCCGGATCCTGGCAGTCTATTACAAGAAATATTTAGTGACGAAGATTCTTGCATACTTAATTATAACGTTCTACAGGGACAGTAATCCGACAAGCTGTACAGGTATATTTAGTCAACTTGGCCAATACCCAGGTTGCAGAAAATCAAAAACGTCCATCACATTGGCGAAATCATGCCAATTCTCATCAAAAATCCCGAAGTCAATGCTAGACATCTCCTTGTCCAAGGCCTTGTCCTCTGGCCCATCTGTCTGAATCTCAATTTGCTTACATTCACGCACTCGAAGGTGTGTCATCATCCTCCGGAGGCCGTTGGCAATGTGAAATGTAATGTGCTTTTCGCTCGCGCTGACACCTGACATCAACGTTATGATTCTCTCGACCATATTGTATACTTGAGCTTGATCGACGTTGAGCGAGGTTTCCTTCCAGTTCCACGCGATTTTAAGCAAAAACACGGTCGAGAAGGCGACCATTGCATGTGTGTACAGGTTCACACCGACAATTGAATTGCAGATATCAGGCTCTTCGAGGACCATGTTAAGGGTCGCGATTGCGGATGATATGGCCATGTCTGCTGCCTCTTTGCGGTCTGTGGAGAGCTTCGCGCTGGGTGTGATGGAGCGGAGGGAAAGAGAGTTGATTTGGAATTTTGCAAAATGATAATGCAGGGAGACGCCTTTAGATGGATACGATCCAACATAAGGACTGACCACTGCTTAAGAGTTAGCATAACCCGTATTATAATCAACAAATTACATACAATGCTGCGGCTGCCAATGCAGCCTCCACCGATCTAATTCTACGTTAAATTCGCGAATTCGCACAAAAGAATCTTCCAAAATCTCCTGATCCGTATCGGACCCAAACAAATCATACGCTCTTGACAGAATAGCAAACAGCGCAACCTGCGCTATAAGGCGAATGTCACGCTGACTGCTCTCAGGGCACTCAAGGAACGTCTTGAAATTTCTGATCGCGACGTCCTCGCGGATAATCGGCGGGCGGCCATACGCGGTGCAGAACTGGTGGTCGAGAACGTATAGGAGATACCATACTTGTGCCCCTTGGTATTGAGACATGTCACCTTTGAGCATTTTGCGGACACATTGGTGCAGGCTCATTTCGGTTGCTATACTGACTGCCAGACCCGATAGTTTCCAACTCAGGTCCGAGAGCCAGAAAGCCCCGATTGTGAGCCCTCTGATATCGTCTAGCGTATGGTAGCGGTTCACTGTTGACTGCGAGACTAAACTGACAAATTCCTTATAACACGTATTCAACAAATCAGTCTTATTCGGAATATGTAACGCAGCAACCGCCAAAATCGCGGTAGCAAGCAACGACGACGATCGCCGTACTGACTCAAGATCCGGATGCACCATTGCAATCCCGCCCCACAAAAATTGATTTATTGTCAGGCTGTAGACCGAAAAGAGCATTTCCGCCTCATCAAGTGCAACGCATCCCCGTGATATGAGGTCCTGCTGGAGATCAGACGATGGACTGCCACCGTTACTAACGCTGTTGAGGTTGCTCCGGAGGTTCCGGAGTTTGGTGACCTCATAGAGACTTCGCATCGGTGCCGCTACAAGCTCCGACTCTTCCAGTGTTGGTTCGTGCGAGTTTTCACGAGTCATACCCATTGCTGAGGACGAGTTTGTGTGGTCAATCACGGCCGCCGCTTCTGGTGCACGTGGCTCCATAATCGTTGGGCTTCTATGATGAGTAGCATAGGATGACAGATCAGGCATTTCGTTCCTTCGAAGCAGATCATTCACAGCAGCCCGCACTTGTTCGAGTTGCGAGACATAGCATGATTTCCACCTGATTAAAGTATATCAGCTCAATCCACGATGCTTTACTCGGTGGGACATACTCGTTGCTTTCTTCAATCAATTGATGAAGCTCATTATTCACAACACACCTATGCCCCTTCTTGATGCATCGGGTGCAACTTCGCTCGCCGGTCTTCATCTCGCACTTGATCTTTTGGCGCTTGCATTCTGAGCCTTTAATAACAAAATTTAGCATTACGCACACAACCACACCTCTACTATGGGTGACTTACACGCGCGGACTTTGGATACCTTGAGAAGCGAATCAACGCCGCGGTCGGGGATGCGGCCATCATCGGCCTCAGACCCAGCGTGTTGCCTTTTGAGAGCAGGCATTGTCCGGAAAAATGTGTTTGGAAAGAATGAACTCCTTGAGAAGTCATTTGGCGACTGCGGGTGTCAAGCGTTGATTGGAATGAGCAATTTGAGCTTGGTGCGGGGTACGGTGGGGGATGGCCCCGAACTCAAAACCCGAACTGCCTACTAGGCTCAATGAGGAACCAATTTTCACAGTGTCGATAATACAAATTTATTCGTTCATGAACTAATAAACTATGGTCGTACTTTACAATGACACATTTAAATAATTATAATGCGTATCGAAAACCGCGGGCACGCACATCGGCGTCGTCGCGGCTCTGGATATTATCCTCGTCCGCCTTCTCCAGCTTCTTATTCTGCCGGGCAAGCATCAGACGTATCCCAAAAGCTAATAACGCCACAGACAGACAAACCGTAGAATTTGTGCTGCCACCAGCGATGTATCTTGGACTTGCGGATTTAGGATACAAGTACGATCCGTAAATTGACGCCGTGTTGCCAAACATATTGCAGATTGCGATCACAGCCGAGCGCTTGACGAGGGGACGTGGGAATGTGCTTGCAATCCAGGCAAGGATAATTTGGTAGGCCGAGATTGCACCCATGGGCATCAGAAACATGGCGAAGAAGCGCGCCCCGGAGTTAGTCGTTGCTGTTGCGACGACGTTGCCGACACAGGAAACGAGCATGAGGATGATGATGTGTATGGATCGGTCCCCTATACGACCGGACGAGTACGTAGCGAACAGCGAGACCAAGAATGTGGTGAACCACACAGGCGCGGTAAGCAGCAGCGTCTCGATCTTGCCGTAGCCTAGCGTATTGACTATGGACGGGAAAAAATACTGGAACGTCTGAGAGACCAGCGAAAGGTGCTGAAATGCCAGGAAAAGGTACACTCGGTAGTCCTTGAGCGCGAGATTGAGACCTTCTCTGAGAGTGACCGAGCTTAAATCGTCTGCCTCCTTCGCATCCATGACAAGTCGCCACTGTGCAAACGCGCGCTCCTCTTCGGTGAGCCACTTTGAAGATGCGGGGAAGTTGGGAAGTAGCGGCCTACCTAAGTAAGAAAATGACCAAGTCATAACACATATGAATACATACATCGAAATCAAGGCGATGCCGATCGTGGTAACACCCTCAATAATAAACAACCACCGCCAACCTTCGATTCCATGTGCGCCGCTCAGGTTTGCCAGAACTCCGGCACCGATTAGTCCACCAAACATGTTCGCCAAGGCATTGCCGCTGTAGAACCATGCGATGCGATAGGCGAGCTCTCCACGCGTGTACCAAGAACTCATCATCATAATGGCGCCAGGGAAGAACGGAGCCTCGACAACACCGAGCATGAATCTGCACGCGATCAAACCTCCAAAAGATTGGACGGCGGACTGGCAGCACGACACCACGCCCCAAATAGCCATAGCGGCTCCTAGGTAAACTGACGGGCGCACGCGAGTCAAGAGAAGGTTAGAAGGGAGTTGCATGAGGAGGTATCCCTGGACTGTGGTTAGCTTGTTTCAATGACTCACGGAATTATACTCACCACGAAGAGAATACTGGTCGCGAGATTAAAGTCAGTGCCCCTCATGTTGAGATCGGTCTCGAGTGTACCAAGACGCGCTTGCGCGAGATTACTGCGATCCAAGAAATTCAGAGTGTACATCAGCACGAGCATGGGAAGGAGTCGAAAGTCGACTTTCACTAATAGCTTTTTCGTCGTATATGCCTTCCATTTGTCATCCTTGCTCGCGAATAGAACATAGTGCGCCTTGTCTTCGTCTTTGACGCCTTTAAGAATGGCGACCTCGTTGACCTTGATGTCCTCGACCTGGTTAACCTTCTCTTTGGGAATTTGCGCGAGGGATTCCATACTTCGTTACAAGATGAGGATCAGATCCATGCACAATTACAGTATTGTAAGATTGCCGCGAGACGGTCAGGATTGGGAGGGGATAGTCCTTATATCTTTTGGAAACAGACACAGGAAGGATGCGCATGAGTGGAGACGGGATCTAAGGCACCTGTCCAACTATCGGAGGACGTGCGATGGATTGCGCTGCAATAATACCAAGTCATTCGAGTGGTGGAAATCAGTCCAGTCACAAACGCATGCACTAACGCAAACTGCATGGCCCAATAGCTTTTACTGAATATTGGATCGCCTAGCAGTGTCAATCAGCCGATATTAAGTCGGAGTTTTGCCGAGCCGAGAACAGAGTAAGTCGCGTGCAAAGTGACAACAACCGAGGACGCTCATATGCACAATGACGACACATATGGAGATTAAGGTTAAGCCGCACGATACCATACCCCACCACCGGCAGTAACCCCGACAGTTGGGTTAGGGGCTCTCGCACTCGGCCCAGATGCGAGACTTCTTCGGAACAAGTGCAGGATAAGCCACGGAACTGCTATGGATGAGACGTTTATATATCATGATCCGACCTTCAACACTCAGTCGACCACTTCATTGTATCCAGCCATCCAGGCAAACGAAATGACCATCGCCAAGAACGTTCTCATCACCGGTGCCGCCGGTTTCATCGGCCAGCTCCTCGCCAGAGAGCTCCTCTGCGACCCCAAATACACAGTTACACTTACCGACGTCATCGAGCCACCTATCCCAGTCGGCGCATTGCATCCCGAGAATGCGACAGTGATCAAGGCCGATCTGCTGAAATCGGCCAATACGATTGTGCACAAGTCGCTGGATTGCGTCTACATTTTCCACGGCATCATGTCCTCTGGGTCAGAGGAGAACTTTGAGCTCGGGTTGACGGTTAATGTCGATGCAACGAGAGCGCTCCTCGACGTTATCAGAAGCACTGTTCCCGGAATCCGTGTCGTCTACGCCTCGTCACAGGCAGTGTATGGTCTGCCTCTACCCGATGTAGTCGACGAGAACGTCGTACCGACTCCGCAATCGTCATATGGCTTCGAGAAGCTGATCTGCGAACAGCTGATTAACGAGTACACGCGAAGGGGCTTCATCGATGGTTTCGCGCTCCGATTTCCGACTATCTCTGTTCGACCGGGCAAGCCAACTGCCGCGGCCTCGTCATTTGTGTCAGGCATGATCCGCGAGCCATTGACTGGGATCGAATGTGTAATTCCGGTGCAAGACCGGTCGTTAGTGTCATGGATCTGTTCACCGAAGACGCTCGTCGCCAACCTCCTCTACGCGCTAACAATGCCGTCAGACGTGCTGCCGAGGCATATCCGGTCTGTCAATCTGCCTGGAATCGGCGTCAGCATTCAGGACATGATGGATGCGCTTGAAAAGGTGGCCGGGCCGGAAGCTTTGGAGTTGCTGAAGGAAGAGGATATTCCCGAAGTTCGCACAATTTTGTACTCCTGGCCGCAGAAGTTTGATAACGCGCGGGCATACAAGATGGGATTCAAGCCCGATCAGCCAATCGAGGACACGGTCAGGGATTATCAACAGCTATTGGCAAAGTCCAAGGCTAAGGGAGTAAACGATTACACTGCATAACATCTATATATAGTAATGTCTAGCTCTTTATATCAGTACTTAAGCATGTAATGCATTGTCCAGATAACTATTAATCATCTTTATTCTCCACGCGTCCCAAGCTTGTAACGGGTCACGCGCGGGCGATGTGTATCAAGCAACGACAAACCGATCCAGAACAGTTCCAATTTTGCATGACAAGTCAGATCCATAAATCGATTGGCGCTAACGAATCTAAACTGCTCTTCAGCCTCTCCCGAATGCAGCCCGCTATACTCATATATATATATAAAGTTATATGAGTTATATATATATATGTATATATATATGAGTTTGTACATCATATATACATGTAACTAACTGATTTTATATTAAATGGGATTCGTAAACGAGCCATTCTCAGTATTCAGTAACAGACCACGCAGCTACCGCTTCACGCATCCTGATCAGGATCGGGGTCGTGGCAAGAGACCCAGAGTTTTTTTCCATCCGGATCACAGAAATAGGCTCCATAATTGTGTCCAATGTAGAGTTTCTTGCTAGTATGATAAGATATTAGATAACCCATCCAAAAGGGCTGTTGAGGTGAGGGGCTGTGTATCGACCAAGCTCTTCAGTCATCGAAACAAATTTGCATGTCAGTAGATTAATTAAGATTCGCCCTACTGCCCGGCACATGCCATCAAAATATTAAATAAATTGCACTATTGACAACTAAATTTTGGACTAAAATACATTGTCTAGATTACGAAACGTCCATCGGCACTGCTCCCGTCGACGGCGTGGTAACAGCACCACCGCCGAGCTCGACGCTACCAGAGTCGCCGATATACCGATTCGCATACTGTGACAGATACTCGACGCTCCGATCTTTGTCCAAGAAAAGCGTGTAGCTCCGCTTCACATCGTCCACGTCCACAATGTTCGCTTTACGCTTCGCAGCCGCGAGATGCGCAACAGCAATTAGATTTGCCGCGTACCGTAAACTCGTCTCGACTCCGATCTTGGCCAGTATCGCCAATGCATCCGGACTCAGCTCGACCTCTTCCTCTTGAGCACGAATGTTCAAGATCTCCCGGATCTCCTCTGGAGAATAAGATGAAGTCGAGATAATAATGACTCGATCCAACAAATCTGCCGGCAGACCGTGTGGCGATTTATAATTCGTTCCCCGAGTTCTCGACATGCCACGGTTCGTGGCCATAATCACAACAGGTGCGAGGTCATCTTCCAGTGCTCGATTGATGTATGAAAAACTTTCAATATCCAGCATATGCACTTCATCAATAAAAAGAACACCAGGACAGATCTCGGCCTTGCCTTCTTCCTTCCATTCGCCAACCTTTGCATTGATCTGATCTCGCACTTCTGACCGAATCTCGCCGGTGTCTCCGGAGAATAGCGCCAGGAACCCCTGAGTGCGCGAGTTGATCACATCAATTTCATGTAGCGAAACCGTGTGGACTGTCTCCTTCCGCTTTTGAATTTCTCCCTCTGGACATTGCACGAATTTGGTATCTGCGCCCATGGCGTCGTAATCTCTTGCGCGTGCGTACGACCTGCCGAGCCTAGTCACGGCTCCAGAAGCTTTGTCAATCGAGACGACATCGCCGGCAAGTACTTTCTCCTTGCTGAGAGACTCTATCATCTTCGTACCAAGGTCATAGACTGTCTCCATATCCGTAGTTTTGATTGTCAATTTTCCCTGCTTGTGACCCTACAGATTGTTAGCTCAGTCCAACATCGCGAGTCGAAAATGCATACTCCAGTAATTGATCTATCGATCTGAATTTCGACAACCTCGCCTTCAATGATCTCACTCTCCTCCTTAATCCTCACTCCGATACTTTTTCTAAACGCCTGCGTCAAGGCCTCGGTCTTCGACATCTCCAATGAAAATATCTCGGACCCGCCAACCATCGTGAAAGGTACATCCTCCCCTAAACTCTGCGCGATCCCCATGGCAATCGCAGTCTTGCCAGTACTAGGCGGTCCAGCCATCAGCACCGCCCGCCCCGCAATCCGGCCTTCTTTGATCATCTGCAGAATCACGCCGGCGGCTTTGCGTGCTTTAAGCTGGCCGACCATGCCTTGTGACGTATGCCGCGGTTCGAGAGTCATGTCACTTTCTAGACCAAGCCCAGTAATGTGGGAATGTGATGCTACGAGGCCGAGACCTCGTAGCTCTTTGGCTTGTGCGATTGTTGAGATGGACTAGTATATTAGCTTGATCAGGCCAATATTACAATGTGGTGCGTACCATTCTGATTCAGAAAATCTAGTAATATCAGGCGAAGGAAAGAATTCCACTGAACAATATTCTAAACACGGCAATAGTATTCCCAATCTTCCGCAGTTGATAAGCTGCTGATTAGTGGACGTGGAAAGATCTAAGAGAAAGTCGAGATACTTTCAAACTTTCAGCCGGAGCCATGATGGTAGACCAGGGTTACAGCGTAAGTTTCAGCACGCCATGAATAAGGCATTTTTTGGTATGACAGCAAAATAAGGCATTTTTTGGCATGACAGCAAACCCTATTAGTTAGGAATTACGGTCCATTAAGGCTTGCGGAATGTTTGTGAAATGGATAAGAGGGAAAAGGCATAAAGATGAAAGCCTCGCAAATCTTATCATATTCAATGAGAAATGAATCTGTGGTGGGCTAATCCATAGGCGCTGACTTGGGAGGAGGAGTTCTATAAGCCAAAGTCTGAGATTATTGTTGGCATGTTGAAGACTCCAGTGTCTTCGGCACTTCACTTTAAAGTACGTGAATTGGATCCATGGATCCATTGCCAAGCTAATTGGATACAGTAGTTCGCATAGCTTAGAGCAACAAGTTTTGAAGCCACGCCTGCGAGTTGAGGACATATCAGCCAAATAACCCTGAAGAGCTCGTTGCAAGACGAAAGGACTCTAACCGAAAGGAGCAAGGTGTCGGTGATACGTGAGGTGCGGCAAGGAGGAGAAGAATTACATTTATGCCCAAGTTAGCTACTAGTTCACTATTAGAATGTCCCTGAAAGATGAGCGATATAAGTTGGCCAAGAGTTCGTTGACATTGACTATCCAAGTGGGCAGACAGACAAAGATCAGTATTATGGGAGGGTTGCTGCATTACGGTTAAGGTCACTGGCGGGACAAAGCTGCATTCATGCGGATGATGCCCAGGGCACGGCCGGTATAGTTCATAACAGTTTTACAGCCATGGCCACGTTTGGACCGTAACTAGGATATCTTTGAAACGCATGAAGAATCTTCGAGTGAATGATGCCAAGGAGCGACTTATCCAGAAGCATGTGCGGCTAAAATTAAATAGGATGTTTTATCGAGTATATACTCTCGAGCATCGAGGTTTAGCTGCTCTTGATTCTTAACGAAAATATAAGGTATATATTGGGATTGTAGATACTTTGCTTGCCAAAATCAAGTCTAGTACTCGTTACTTATAGCATTGTTTTAATGCGAATTTTGTCTGGTACCAGATTTGCGAGTCAATATGAACCAAGTGATTCAAGATGAGTATCGTAGTAAATGACGCACTCAGTTCTCGCACATTGACCAAGTGTATCAGAATTATAAATTCAGACTTTGCCCAGACCCCCGACATCATTCTGATGTAGTCAGTACCTGGCCACAATTTTGAGCCGGTCAAAATGACACATCCAGTTACTGGAAACCTGACAACGCATCACAATGCATAACCTTGTGCTGGATTCGTTTCCATAGGGAGCTCTTTGGAAATACTGGCATCTGAACTACAAGCTCGAGCTGCAGAGTGGACTCGACAAACTCACCATGAAGCTGTTCGATGATGTGGCGCATTATCTGACTGACAACATCAAGGACTACATTGGGAGAAGGGGCCGTAGGCGACAATGGGCGTCCGGCATCAACTGGCTTCGCATCCAACTGATCCTGCTCTGTCCGCTTGATGGTAAATCCTCGCACTGACATTTGTTGGCATTCATTTAGGAAGTTGGCGTCCTAAGACGACTTCCTCCACGCCAAGAATGGTCTGCTAAGAATGCGATTTTTTCTGTTTCTCTCAGGATGAGGTACGATCAGAATCGGCTCTATCATTTGCTTGCATTTGTGTTTCATTTGCGTTTATAAGAGCAGTTTGATCATGATGGACTTGATCAGCCAAATCCGGTGTCTTGTTTTGCTATTGAGGCACCATGCAGATACAGACATCTTGATGTGCAGACCAAAGAAGGAACGGAAAAGCAATGTAAAGGAAGCTACAAGGAGCGCTCATTGATATTTGACCTTACAGCTCTAAAAGCTCCTTCAACCACATGCAAGACGACTTTGCTTGAAAGTCGGTTGGTGAAATATGCAATAACTTCGAGATCTAGCCTTTAGGGGTATTCGTTGAACAGATAGAAAAAGAAAGTAGCCAGCCAGATCGATTCGCCAAATAAACGCCATGTCCCAATTCATCATCATGAAGTATATTGATCCAACGTCGCTCAGTCTGCTCGGCCCTAGAAATTTTAAAATTAGCTTTGAAGAGCAAGTTTGACTTAGAACTCACCTCGCCTTCCCCAGCCATGAATCTCAGCCTCGACGCCAGCTCCATCTCAAACCTCTCTTTGCCGTATGGTTCAGTGCGCAATGTTGCCATCATATCAGTCCCACCAGGGAAATCACTCTCAAAGACAGGCTCCCCTGCGCCTCGCATATTGGCAAGTACGCACTGACGAAAGTGCCACCGCAGCACCTCATCTGATACACGATCGGGATTGCTCGGATTGCGACAGATGGGGTCAAGGATCCTTCCGTCTATTCCCCAGTTGTTAGGCATGAACGTGATGACCTTGTGGCCGTCCTTTGTCGTGTTAGCATGGATGGGACAAAGTTCGGGTTCCGAGATACTTACATCTGGGTTGACGGAGAATAGATACTGGTCAAAGCGTGTATGCAAATTCTCGGACATGAGTAAACCATTTTGAAGGGAATTAATTTTGGAACTTCCTACGACACCATCCATGTTCGTAATCCAGCGCCCATAATTGAATTGGATCCACAGGTTCTCGTGCTCCAGTGGAAACACATGTGCGGCTTGAAATCCAGCCCAGACGCCCCACCGGGCTCCTTCATTGACCTCCCCAGATATGACACATTTCCCATCTCTCGCGCGGACCCCATCACGGAATGCATCTTCTCGACCCGAGACAGCGTGACTGATCAATCGCGCAAACCACGCTTCATTACTCACTTGAATAGTTCCTAGACGAATAAGCTGATGGACCACTGCTGATACCACGTCTGGAAAACGTACCTTTGCTGTAGATATCATAATCTCCAGGCACAACCGCGTTGCTTGATGGCGTAATAGTCCGACCGGACGCTCTAAATTTGACAGTCCAACGATCTTCCACAACGAGAAGCACATTGCCGAGAATCCAAACCAGAGCCGCTTCGGTCAGAGAACCCTTTTGGTAAAAGCCCCCTAAGGTTGCTCCGGTGGAAGCGTCGTAAAAGTGGACATTGCGCCACGCGACGCGGTCTATTGGCATCGTAAGCACTGTGTTGCGCTATCGACAAGAGAATGGAACTACCGTGGAGAAGACGAATATTGGCGTATGTTGATGGCTCAGCTTCAAAATAAATTCCATCACGTGACTTTGATTTAAGCTTCAAGCGCTGGCATGACAGCATTTCGATATCTTGGAGTCTCACGTGTACTATTTTGCGCGGCGGCTCTTCCCTTGGAGATCACCCCACAATTATTCCTGGCGTTAATTGAGCCGAACTCTTTAGTCTGAAATAACGAAGTTGATTAACTGTTATTCTGCTACATTCTCGAAATTTATCTTGCGCATTTGTACAGAAAAAGCCGACGATGATTGGCTGTCTCGCGCAGGACACTTCGCGGCGGGCTCCATCGTGTTATGGTCGAACAACCCAAGAGCAACAGCAATCACAGTTCAGACAATTAGCAGATCCCGTAGACGTGCCAGGAAATGTGCTGCCTGCACCAGTATCAACTGTGGGTTATGTTATTCCGGCGGTGGCCGGCGACCAACAATGCGTAGCGGCACCGACGGATCAGTCTTCGGCCTCTGCAATTGCTATCCCACAAATGCCAGCGAAAGGGACACCCCCCGACGACCGGATGTCAATCAGCAACTTGATGGCTTCAGATTCTTTTACGCCAATATTAACTAAGCAACATCAGCCTTGTGTAGAGTCAGTTCAGCCGACTTTACCAAATCGTTCGACCGTGCCTGAGTTACCACATCTCGAGCCGTCTTGTAGGGTAGCAACTTCAGATTCTGGGCCAGCTCTTGAAGATCTATTTAATGATGATGATTATATTATGTCAGAAGCAAACGCGACGGAGCTCAATTCACCCCGCAACCAATTCGACGGTGGAGATGAGGAGGAACAGGAGGAGCTAGAAGAAGAGGAAGAAGATGACGCCGAACCAATCGAACCGGATCATTATTACAATGGCACTGTCCCTGTTTTTAAGCCTGTAAGTGTCAGCAACTCAGTTTTTGGACGGTTGCTAATTGCGATGTATAGACCATGGAGCAATTTCAATCATTCCCCAAGTTCATCAAGAAGATAGACGACTATGGCATGCAAGTTGGCATTGTTAAAGTGATTCCTCCACCAGAATGGTACGATTGATATTTAATTGAGACGATATAGTCGACAGTCATATGATGCTAATTACTAGTAGGACCACTGCGCTGCCCGACGTCGCCGAGAAATTAAGATCGATTCGCATTCGACAGCCAATTGTACAACACATCAATGGTAGCCAAGGCGTGTTCAGCCAGACGAATATTGAGAAGCAGCGTACGTACTCGCTACCACAATGGCGCAAAGTTACGGAGGAGTCAGATCACCAACCACCGGCTCGCCGCGGCGAACGTCGTAAGGGTGCCGATTCAAAATTGAGGCTGAGTCCCCGGAAGAGACAACGCACCATGTCCAGCGTAACAGACAGTTCAGCCGACTTGGGACCAGGCTCCGACACACCCCAGAAATTTAAACGACGAAACGGAGAATTGTCCCCTCAGGAATTAGCTGAATTTGAAAATTTCGACTATCGTTTCAATGCGTCAGAGTTCTCACCCGAGCGTTGCGAGGAACTAGAACGGATTTACTGGAAAACAATCACATACAATAATCCCATGTACGGCGCGGACTTGCTTGGAAGTCTCTTCACTGATGCTACGCAAGTATGGAACGTGGCCAACTTAGATAATGTCCTGAACGACTTGGGAATGGATTTACCTGGTGTAAATACAGCTTATTTATATTTTGGCATGTGGAAGAGCACGTTTGCGTGGCACGTTGAGGATATGGATCTTTATTCGATAAACTATCTTCATTTTGGGGCTCCAAAGCAATGGTATTCGATCTCGCAGAAGGATGAGAAACGGTTCTTTAATATTATGCGAAGCGAATGGCCGGATGAGTACAAGAAGTGCAAGGAATTTCTACGTCATAAAACTTTCTTGGTGTCACCCAAGTACCTTGCAGATCATGGAATAAAGGTCAATAAGCTTGTGCATAATCAAGGAGAGTTTGTTATTACGTTCCCCTTTGGCTACCATTCTGGGTATAATCTGGGGTATAACTGCGCTGAGAGCGTTAATTTCGCGACCGAGAGATGGCTGCAGATTGGTGCTAGGGCGAAAAAATGCAAGTGTGTCTCAGATGCGGTTGATATCGATGTCGAAGATTTAGCCTATAAGATAAAAATGAAGAAACGGCTCGAAAGGCGGATAAAGCGTGAGATGGAGGAGAAGCAGAATAACGGGCCCGTTTCAGCTATGACCAGTCACGAAGGCGAGTTAGGTGCTTTCTCCTGCGAAAACTCGGATATCCCGAAGTCAAATGGATCGCCGTCTTTGGAAATTGCGTCAAAGGCACTAAATGGTATCAAAACCGGATCAGATACACCGGTTGTGCAACCTGCGACTGTGCCGAATGAAAGACAACGGTTGCCTGCAGTTACGTCGGATACTGGCCCAGTGTTGTTGAATCTCCAACGGATAGAGGATGTCAGCAATTCTTCGACGATCGGGATTGTGGACCGATGAACGGCATTGGCCTTAACGAGTCATTACTTATCATTTTAGATGTGTTGTGGGCATTTGTAAATATTTAAAGGTACAGGAACTGTAATGCATTATATATCCATGTATGGTTTACGCACTTATTTCCCTGCACTCAACGACCCGTCCCAAAACTGTACTTCCAGATCCAACACTTTTGTTATACCTCTCTTTACAACCTCCTTTCCCTCTTCAGTTGCCGTCTCCAGCACAAGTCGAACGGCCGCACTTAGTGTATCAACATAAGTGTCAAAAGCACGATTCCCACCCCACCATTCCATAAACCCCTTTAACGATTCGCCAGCAACTGCCTTAAACTCTTCGGACCTCAACACAAATTTGAAAGCCGTAAGGTACACTATCTCGGCCGCCCACAAAACCGCAATTCGTTCGGCGAAAGTAGACAATGACTTAGCACCGAGATCGACAGCCAGGAACGTGCAGTACGCGTCGTTGAACGGCGAAAAACGTAAAATTGTTTGCCGCAATTCGGCAAGCAAATGTGCACCATCTTGTGCTAATTCACCATCCAATGATGCGGAGAAGGATGGCAGCTCAGGAAGGTCGACTCCACGGTCACTGGCTTTCTCTTTGAATATCCTCATTTCCTCTTTCAACACATCGAACCCACCTTTCAATGTCTCGGATAGAAATGAGAATTTTGGATCATTCGGCACAGATGAGATCGTAGAGGCCAGAAAATGGGCGAATGCACGAACGAAGATGAAATCCTGAAATAACCACTCATTGAACGCAGAATCTGGGATCTGGACTGCGGCGAGTTGCTGAATGAATGCCGAAGATGCCGTGCAGGCTTCGAACTGATCCGTGAGGCCAAGCTTTGCAAAGATGTCTGACATCGTTGATTGATTATAATTGGACCGTGAGTCGCCGTGAGACTAGGTGTCCAAGAAGGGGATGTGTTTTCGGCGGTGATTTAAATAAGTTGCTCGGAAGGAAGGCGTCCGCGGCGACTCTTGGACTAGTAGCAGTCAAATCAAAAGCAATTGATCCACCTCGAATGACGAAAGCTTGTTTATCACTCATTCTGACCGAAATTCCCACGAAGTTGGGAAGCAAGTATTTGCGACTGTTAGGAATGGCTAAGAAAGAATACTGTCGCAATTGAATCTCGGGGTTAATCTCATCGTGGTATACGGAGTTCTCCGCGGCGTCATATGAGTAGGTTGTACTTAGTAATGTTCGTGGAACGGGCAGCAGGCACAAAGCCCTTAGTTTTAATGTACTTGCTTACAGCCTTCCCTTCTTTAACGGAAAATGAACTGAAATCTAGTGTTCGACTTGAATTCATGAATCGCAGCTCCGGACAGTCTTGACAATTTTATATAGATTACCGTTGGCTAGATTATTTTGCGGCGATTGGTGAATGGCCCTAATAAGAGTTCAAATATGCGCATATTTGTCTTCTACTATCCAGCTGGCATTTCAACAATGGCATTTGGTATGCAGTTGTTCAGGCAGTCAACAAAGTCATGCTTATTAATGGAGAAGTAATTAGGCGTTAGCTTGATTAACGACTTTAATCGCAATTAATGGCAATTCTGAGGTTAAATAAGTTGTGGAGAGCATGATACTTCATCCATCTGTATATATCATAACCAATAAAATCGGCCATGTCAATCATCGAAAAAATCATCTTTCTCAGTGCCTGTATCATTCAACTGCGGTTGGACGACATAATCTGCCGGATTATACCGGGGGGGTAAAATGCAGTGACTGTCAAGATCATAATCCACCCCGGATTGCAACACTAGTGGGGCTGAAACTTCCATCAAGTTTGTTCCGCCGCCATTGTACGAAATTCTAGCTTCAACATGTACTTCGTGTATGTGCTTCAAGCTCATGATTTGAAAGTCTGGTACGCAATGAGAAATGTCAATAGCGTCCGGTATCACTTTGTCGTCAATTCTAAACCTTGCTGGACCGCTGTTTGTTAGCGGCTCAAGAGGGATGCTTATATCCGTCTTGCGGCAAAGCAATTCAGCTGGCTCTGAAACAAAGCTGTGACCGTTAGAAAATCCTGACTCGCGGGCCTTCATGGTGATGATCAGGCTCTTGAGCTTTAAGGATAAGATGCCGGATATCCGCGACATGTCGTCAACTTGTACAGTGATGTACAACCTCGGACACAATTTATCAAACACAAACATGTTACTTCTGTCAAGCTCAATCTCAATCACCGCAGGAACATCGACGAATTGGATGCTAGTGCCGAGCGAAACCAATTTCATTGCACCACTAGCCTTTGGGAGCGCACCAGGCACGAAATAAGATTTTGGCAACTTTCTAGTTTTTACCGAGTTGGTATAAACAGGCGAAACACTCTTACTGGTGGTGGGAATATTCCAGTTGGGATCTTTTGCGTGAACCAACGAGGCAGAGATAATGGTAATCGGTGCCGATTTTGAAATATTCCAGTTGTAGAACTCTGGCCTATCAACGATAGCGACGAGCTTGTAGTCAATTTGACGGAAATTGCTCCGTTTCAGCGATGGAGGGAGCAGAATGTTGCTGTAACCTGACGGGGAAAGTGAGGGTTCACACTTCCACGGAATCATATTCCAAGAATCCTTGTACTCCTTAATCCGCACCGGACAACCACATTGGGAAAACTCCGGGACGTTGATGATAAAGGGAAATACATGCTCGCCAGCGGGAAGCTCAGTGCCTTTCGGATGCTGGAAGAGCGAGACAGTGATGTTGACGTGGGTGTGCTTTTCGGTTTTGCCTCTGCCTTTCCCACTAACATACATATTTGTCATTGAGCTTTCAATGGCAGTGTAATTGTTTGACGCTGGCGTGATCCGCGTCAGGGATACGCCTTTGAATTGGATTCTTATGTCGTCAAGCGCCGTTGGCTTCTCCAGCCTGAGCTGGACCGTACCAGAGACTGGATTGCCAACTGATACCACAGGATTGTCGACTGAAATGATCAGTTCAGTCTTTTTGTTGAACAAACAAGCAGAAACTTACCATTAAGGACTACTTTTGGCATAACTGTTAAAGTCGCTGATAATTATCTAAAGAGGATGATTACAGAGGTATACTGATAGTAAGTACTGAGGTCGTTGGATTGTATGGCGATGTAGCAACTGCCGATAAGAGTCCTGGATTGCGCCGCAGCCAATCAACTAGCGGTTAGCGCCATACTAAATGATCTGTCAACTTCACAACAGGCGCAGGATGCCAGTTTGCATTATACCGATCAATAATTGTAAAGAGACTGATAGATCATTTTATGAGCGATCTACTGATTGTAGCGAAACCATGTTTGCCAATTTAAAACGTGCTCGATACGACTAAGTATAAGTCGTGGCAAGGCATAGACAAATAAGGTTAGGTGACAGCTTATCAACTGGTTTAATTAAAGCTTGGCCCATTCTAGGCAATGTTCGGTGTAAGAAGCCGTCATTTCTATGTATGCTTACAGCTAGGTCGTTTTGAATTCCGCGAAAGTCTAATCTGCAAGCTGAACTACTTCATGCGCGACTATTTATAATATCTCGTCAGATTATAAGCTACTCCAATCCAGGCGCGAGATCTCTGTGATGCCATGAATCCTGAACCGAATCGGGAAATTCAACTTCAAACTCATAGTCTGATGGAGCATTAGCAACCCTTAGATCCTGTTGCGGGCTTGCGGCAATGCTGGGAGAAAATCATGCTGCGTTGGTGATTGCAGTAGAAGTCGGTGTATCTCAGTCACTATCATAGTTGTCTTGAACTGATCTCATGGCTAGTAAGATGGTTATTTAGTACAAATGCGCAAAGGATAATTGCGGTATTATATTTTATCTTCACATTGTCTTCTGGTATAGTTGGTACAACTTTTTCAGTTATTATAAACGTGGAATTATACCCTGACCTCATATGCGGTGTTGCCCCATCTCGACCCAACCTAGTGAAGGCCGGGTAACACCATTCAATCAGCAAATGACTCTAAAAAAATAGTCCCACGTGCGATAGGACACCCAACCTTGGCTCAACGATGAATGCATTCCATGCTTTCATCTTTTGCCTGGGGTAGGTCCCGATGAGCTACGTTTTGCTATTCAATATCCAGTGCTAACATCGCATAATTGTGGATTATAGTCAAATTCATCACCATGGCTACTATGAATTTCGGAACAACTCTCACGATCGGGGGCACGGGAATGCTGGCGTCCGCAACTCATTGGCTGGCGGCCAGATCGGAAAGGACAATTGTAGTCGCACGCCGTGCAAGCAGGTTTACCCGTGGCGATAGGCACTTAGTCCCTGTAAATGCAGACTGGACTCGGCCGTCGTTTGCGACATTGATCGATGAGGCAATCAGAAAGGTTGGTCCCATACAGCAGGCACTACTATGGCTTCACGACCCTGAAGCGCTTATTCCTTTGCTTTTGCCACTGATCGGAAGTGCACGAGTGGTTTTGGTACTTGGCAGCACTCAGAGTCAGCCTGTGATTCCTCTGGACATTGTACCTTTCACCACTGTTCGTCTGGGCAGCATGAGAACAACTTCCGGTCGCCGCTGGCTTACCGATGATGAAATCAGTGAAGGCGCGATAGATGCATTACAAGATGGCCACTCACGTGTAATTGGTGATCTCGTCGGGCATAATTAAGAATGAGAGTATGGACTGGGTGAAGAGAAATAAGGGGCTTGATTCTTACCACATAGGCCAGTTGGTGCGACGTCAATTTTAATCCTAATCGCGGCGCCAAGCACATTTCGTGATAGAATGGTTTGATGGTGAGGACAATGCTCAGTACAACAAATCCTGTCCCAGCCCGCAAATAAGCAGCGTCTGTCCTTTATCGCCAATCAATACGATCAAAACCGATAGAGTTCACAAATTTCAGTTGAGCAAAGAAACCTGATATAACGTAGGGTATGGGTATTTGGGCCGGCTACACCCACTGTTCGAAGTTTCAACACATTATACTTAAGCAACCAATCCTCTAAAGAAGAATTACAAGTTATAAATAATTATTCGGTGTCGTCCCTTTCAATCTGTTCCTCACTTTCCTTAAAATTGCCTTTGCGTGGGCGTCCACGAGGCCGTTTTGCGGCCTGTTTCTCCCTTGCATCCTCGGCAACTTTCAATATCTCCTCGGTGCTAAACAAGAACTTCCCCTCTAGTTGCACCCTTTTGCCCCTCAAACGAACCTTACGGGCCCGAACTATCTCTGCGCTATCTCTCAGTTGCTTGCGCATAATTGATAGCTCCG